>NC_062967.1:50912999-51106999 GCF_023119035.1 Salvia hispanica
TTTCGTACTCAATACCACTGGGTATCCATATCCACGTATCAGTATCCAAATACCGACTCTTAACATGTGTTAATAATTAATAAAAAATTAAATTTTATATATTAATAGAAATATAGATATATCTAAATTGACTAATATCTTTAATGTTTCATTTAATTGTATATAAAACTAAAAAAATGGATCACTTTTATTTAAAAGTATAAGATTATATTTAATGCAAAACGGCTAAACCTAATTTAAAATATGCTTTAAATAATAAATTGGATATTCGGGTCATACCGATACCCATTCGGGTTATCAATATCCGATTTATCTTATATTTCAATACGATCTACATCTTCAATCCATAAAATTAGATATTGGGTATCCAAATCGCGGATATCGTTCAGATCGGGTAAATCATACCGATATCCGTATTCCACCCCCAAACGTAGAGACATAGAAAAATCAATATCTTGGAATTCCCTTCTTCAACTTGTTCACAAATAGTTTTATATTGCCATCACTTACTTTGTTTCGTTGGTTAAATTAACCTTCAAATTCAACTGTCTAAATAGTGCATGAGATTTATATTGTTTCTCCATCCCAAAAAATACTCCGCATTTTGGATTTGACACGAATTTTAATGTAAGATTGGTAAAATAAGAGAGAGAAGAGAAAAAAGTAATTAAAGTATTGTCGGCAAAATGCGTCACACTTCATTAGAGATTAAAGTTTCCAAATTAGATATTCTTATGCGACGGATTAAAAAGGAAAGATTGCATATTCTTGTGCGACAGAGGGATTATATTACTTAAAAGCTAACCATTAATCTCTATGGATATAACATTCGTACAAATTTTTATTTAGGGTTCATTCGGTACATGGGATTGGAATTGGAATTATATGGAATTGAATACGAAGAAAATGAATTAAAATTTAATAACAAATCATTTGCTTAGTGTGAGTGCAGTGTGTTCAGTATGTGTAGTGTGTAGTGTGTGAACCTATCCATTTTTATAAATAAATTATTTATTTTTTAATGTAATTTTAATTATAAAATTATAATTTAATTTTAAATTCAAAAAATTTATTTTATCAAATATTAAATTTAAAATTGGAAGCTTCAATTCTGTGATCGGAACGAGAAAATATTCAGTGGTCCTTCCACACCAAAGTGTCACGATGAGGTGGTGTACTCAACCATTTAATTTTTAACAAATGGAAAAGTAAATGACTAGACATGTCAATTAATAGAGTTATTTTTAGAAGATATTTATTAAATCACTTTTATAGAATATTGCATAATCTCAAATTCTTAATTCTTAAAATATGAAAATTGTCAATATTTTTTCTTCTTATAGTATATATAAATATAATGGCACACTTATATAGTTATAATTTAATTTTCATTTTATATTAAGTTACTAAGTAAATATATAACCTATTTAATGCATTAAAATCTTACAAAATTTTTAAAATCTAAAAATTGCTAGCAATATTTTCCCCTCCTATGTATAAATATAATACGTGCTTAAATAGTTATAAGTTAGTTTTTAAATTCATATCAAGTTACTAAGTACATATAACTCTTTAAATGCAATAAAAAAAATAGAAAAATTAAATTATGATCATACATTTTGTTTGTGCATTTTCACTTACATATATATTTTTATGTATAAATATATAAGATAAAGAAAATTATAATCATAAAATTTAAATAATACTAACAAAGTGTTGCACTCCGTGATTATACTACTTTTTTTTGCCAAAAAATAATGAATACATATAAAATATGATTATTATATATATAAGTATGTAGTGTATATGTAGGAGGGAAAAAAATATTGATAATTTCAATATTAATAATTATGCATTATTCTATAAAAGTGATTTAATGCATATCTTCTATAAAAGTGATTTAATGAATATCTTCCATAAATAACTCTATTAGTTGACATGTCTAGTCATTTATTTTGACATTTGTCAAAAATTAAATGGTTGAGTACACCACCTCATCATGACACTTTGGTGTGGAAGGACCACTGAATATTTTCTCGATCGGAACAGAGTCTTATAAGACATTCAGATTTTCGATCTGATTTTTGTAAACTCTGAATTAATCCATTTAAATTAGAGAGAATAATCTAAAACATAATCCGAAAATTCAATCTTTTTTAAAAATAATTTAAACACCGACGTGAAGCACAACTTATATTGCGCGAAGTACAAGCTCGCTGTAATGTAGTAACAGAGGTTTGGTTAAAACGGTGCGAGTGAAGAAGTATTAAAATTAGGGCTTTTGAAAAGCAAAACCCCTCCATTTTTCCACACACTCGTGCTACACAGCAACCCAGCGTCCACAATGACGAGCGATGCCGACATGAGTGGTTGGACTGGTCTGCTGCATTCTTCTTCCAAGCTAATTGAACAAGCCGCTCCTTCTGCTCAGTTTCCGCCGCTTCAGGTATGAGCCCCAATTGCTGTTTATATGTCTTCTCATTTCGAGATTTGGTCATTGAACTGATTCTCTGCTGTGTTTTGGCGGAAACAGAGGAATTTGGATCAGTTGGAGGCTCTCTCGAAGAAGCTCAAGGCCAAAACCCTACGCGCCGAAGCTCCGTCCCAGTCTATTGCGGCTACTAGGTATTTTCTCGTTTTGTTCAATGGGAATGTTTTGCCAGCAAGTGGAGCTTGGTTTGATCAAATTTTAGGTTGGAAATATAAAAGAAGTGACAGAAAATTTGATGGAGAGCGGAGTTCCAAAATGCGTAGCATTCTAAGAATTTTGTAGAGCTGTGATGTTCCAAAGTGGTTATTCCTTAGTCATTGGCAATTTGAAACCTGAGTTTTAAAATAAACAAGTTTTATGAGATTTTGTAGTATGAGTGAGGGAATGTAAAGTGACCATTGTGTCAACGTTTTGTTGATAGTATCTCATAACTTTTTTCTTAGTTATTGTCTTATTTTTTGGTCGGCAGGCTATTAGCTCGGGAGGGGTTAAATGCAGAGCAGCTAGCTCGTGATCTCAAGTCCTTTGAATTAAAGGTAGAAGATTTCATCCGTCTGTATTGCTGTAAATTCGTGTATCGTCCTTGTGACAAGTACCTATTAAACTTACAAAATTTCCAGTTTCCATATTCTCTGAAATTAGTATGTAGAATTGCCAATGTTGATGACCAGAGTTATTATAAAATAAATACAATCTGTATACTCTATCACATGTTGGCTTCTTATATTCATTTTACTAGATTTATCTTGGATGTATTACTGAATAGTTTTGTGAGAAGTTTTTCATTTTCAAATCATTACATCATATCTTTCATGTATTGCAGTTTTCACCATTCTCTTTCCTCTCTCTCTTCTTTTATTTATATGATGTTAATTTTTTATGTTCATCTCTTTGGGTTTTTATATTCTCCCTGTAAAGACCACATTTGAAGATGTATTTCCTGCGGAGGCAACAACAGTTGAAGAGTATCTCCAACAGGTAATTTCATTCTTTTTAAACATACGCAAAATTGATGCCTTAAAAGATAAAAACAAAAATGGAAGAGGCAAGATATTAGCGGACTTTCCTAATCCTTATAAACAAGCACAATATTTTCTGAAATTCAGGTCCATGAAATGGCAATGCTCTCAGCTGTTCAGGAAGCTCAGAAGGATAATCTTAGAAGTTTCAATGATTATATGATGTCTGTATTGCAGGTAGGTAAATCAGAATTAGCTTCACATTTGAGCATTCTTGATGAATTCATTTTGTTGGATTTCTTGAAATCAATTTGTCATGCGAAACTTATCATTTCAGGAGGACTGGCAAAAGGAAAAAAGAGATTTTCTTCAGAGCCTGAATCGAATTTCAATACTACCGAGAACAAATGTCCATGATTCGAGCAGTGGGGTTAGTCGCCAGGGTCAAATAGTACCTATGACTTCAAGCCCTGGGCTTTCGTCAGGACAATCTGGTGCCGAGCTGGCACTTTTGGCTGATAAACCCATAGTTGAAAAAAAGGCTGCAGCATATGCTGAAGTTGTGAAGAATCTTAACAGTGCTAGACAGCATGGTTCACCCTTCAAAGTAAGACATGAAATCATAAACTAAATCTTTCAAGTTACATGCATAACTCCAAATAGTCGCCAGTGCCTTAACTAACATGAAATCGGAATTATTGAATCCGTCTTCTCAAGGATCATGAGACAGAGGGATTTCTCTCATACTTTTATATGACTACTTCAACATGTGTAAAGTTAACTATGCTGAACTAATTATTTCTATCCTCAGCCTGCTGCAGCTTTTAAAAGTGCATATGAAAGTCTGAGAATGGACTCATCTGGATCAAAATCTGTCAGCATGCTGAAGATTTGGCATCTAATTATGGTATGTTTGCAAGTGGAAATAATCAGTACTTATTGATGCAAGTTCTTGTTTCTCAAGCCCAGGCACAGAACTTCACAGTTTTTTTATTGATGCACACTATTACTGGCAGACATTAATGGGTGAGGACCCAAGTGTAAAACGGAGTGTTTCTAAGAGAATGTCCTTAGTGATTGGAGCTCGGCACCATCTGGAGTGGGGACATGAGAAGTATGTAATGGATATGATTCACAGTCATCCTGCGCAGGTAAATTATTTCAATATTTTTTGTTGTTTGCTACTGTGTTTTAGCGAACATTGCTGCCTTATCCTCAGTTTTAGGCTGTTAGAACATACTAATTCTTATAAGAATTCTTCAATTACTAAATGTAAAATAATTGCTTGGTTATACCTTTTAGGCCTCCAGGTGTTTACTTAGGTTGTGCATATCTTCTTCTCCATTCAATTGTTTATAATTTGTAGTTATAAAACAGTTTATATTCTTTGTGATTATAGGCTGCTCTTGGCGGGGCTGTTGGAAATCTGCAAAGAATTCGTGCCTTCCTTCGGGTTTGTTTGAGCTCACGTCATTATAATTGAACATATGTCAAGTGTACAAATGGATTTATGCGTCTTACTCTGCTTGTTTTTAAATTTCTACACCGTTTTGTTCTGCAGATGCGTTTAAGGGAATATGGAGTTCTTGACTTTGATGCTGGTGATACCCGAAGACAGCCTCCTATAGACACCACATGGCAGCAGGTTTATTACTCTTCTTGGTAGCATGAATATCTCTGTGAGAATCTGATTCTGAGTTGATGACCATCAGGGCACGACATTTTGTATTTTTACATATCAAAGTAGTTATTCAAGAAACGGAGATTTTATCAGAGTGATCTAGGAAGCCTCTTATTTGATTAGATCTACTTCTGATTGGAAAATTTGGAAAAGTAGCTACTTCCTTCAGGGTTAATAGTGGCTGATCTTCTTGTTATTGATGATATTAGAATTGTTCGGGGAGTAAACTTCATTACTGCTAAGTTATGGTGTGCACTAAGTTACTTCCCCTCTTACTCCCACCTAACTGAGTTGGTCTGTCAAATTTGTTTACAGATATACTTTTGCCTGAGAACTGGATACCATGAAGAAGCTCTGGGTGTTGCACGGACATCTCGTGTCTCCCAGCAATTCACTACACTGGTACGAGTAGTAGAAATGCTCCTTCGTTAATCATCTAGTCATTTTTCAAGCTTATTATTAGCTTCTTTGTTTTGCTAGCTTTCTGAGTGGATTTCTACGGGAGGTATGGTATCAACAGAGACTGCAGCTTCTGCTTCAGAAGAATGTGAGAAAATATTGAGGATGGTTGATCGAGTTGGTCGACCATCATATGACAAGAAAAAGTTACTCCTGCATGCTATTATATCTGGCTCTAGGAGGCTGATTGACAGGTTGCTTAGAGAGCTACCGACTATCTTTAATACAATCGAAGATTTCTTATGGTTCATGTTGTCTGCTGTACGGGAAAGCTCTGGTGGTTCCTCTTCGGTTGTCCTCAATGGTGGAGTATCATCTTACAGTTTGGAGGATTTGCAGGCGTATCTAAATAAATTTGAGCCATCATATTATACAAAGAATGGAAAGGACCCTTTGGTTTATCCATATGTATTACTTTTAAGCATCCAGCTTCTTCCAGGCGTTCTTCATTTGTCAAAAGATATTGGAGATAGTGGATTTAGTGTTGATTCAGTGCATATAACAATTGTGCTAGCTGATTATGGCGTCCTTCCTGAAGGTTCTGGGTCAGGACAAAAACTTGGAGTGATGGATGCCTTGGCTGAGGCGTCCAGCATCATTAGGCAATATGGGGCTGAGTATTTGCGCCATGGTTACCTTTCAATGGCATTAGAGTATTATGCTCAAGCAGCTGCCGCCGTGGGTGGTGGGCAATTGTCATGGATTGGAAGAGCTAGCATGGATCAGCAAAGGGAAGCAACTTTTGACAGAGATTCTTTTACGTGATGGTGGTATATCACTTTTGCTTGGCTCAAGAGGTGCTGGAGAAGAAGGTCAGTTGGGAAGATTTTTGACTGATGGACAGAAAAGACGAGAGTTTTTGTTCGAAGCTGCCCGACAATGTCAGGATGCTGGTTTATATGATAAAGTAAACTCTCTTTAAAGTTTCTTTTATTCAAGTCTGAGTTGATAAGCCTGCCCGAGAGCAACTGTAATTGAGCAACAAAACGTGCTGAGGCAGCTTGAAGAAACTTAGCCATCCATAAACTTGCAAGGTCTGGGAATAAGCTAGATGCATTGGGGGAAATTGCAAGACTTCCATTTCTTCCACGGGACCCAGATCACAGATTCCACACCGATCCCTTCCCAAAAACGTTACCCATGTTGAAGCCTGTGTACCGGGCCCTTTCCCAAAGACGCCCCAATTGTTTGGACAATGTCACTGATACAGATGGATCTCCCTGCTATGAAAGCAAATAAAAACCATTTATGTTTCGGCCGGCTGTACTGTTTGCTTTGCTGTTTATGGTCGTTATTTCATTGACACAACAACTGAATTTTAGATCGTAACTTTCTTGCCAAAAACCCTTTAATGGGAGCTGGCCTCGGGATTTGTATGAAAAAATTGCCGAAGCTTGTAATTTTGTTGGTAGAATCTTGTTTATAACTTGTCCATGAGGATTAATGTGCATTGGTATCCCTTGTTTGAACAGATTGGTTATTCTGAGGGTAGCGGCGATTCCTTTTTGGTCATTATATTAAATCCCTGGGATATCAAATACGTACTCGTTTTTGTAGTACGTAACTCTTAAATTTGTGATCCAATTTCTAAAGAGTTATATTTAAACCAAACATGCCTAGGGTAATGAGCTTGTTTTCATTCATTGCATAGAACTAGAAGATGCCAATTTCAATATTTACTACCTTAATAATAATGGAGAAAATGAGAATGCCAACACTGGAATAAAAAAATGTAGTCCAAAGCTCTGACACTTATTTACTAGTCACAAGAATCACTACCATTCAGTTGCTACTTGAGGTTGCTATTTTGTACACCCTAGATTCACCAAAGAGCGAAAATTTGGGCCCAAGATTAATTGGAAGAAGAAAATACATAAAACCTGAGTATTTTGATGTATTTGGCTAAGGGGCATTATTTAACTGGTGAGGACTTTTGTGTTAAAACAAATATTGTTCTAATGACACTTGAATGGGCGATGTGTTGTTATCAAATTGTTTCATTATAAACTATTTTTCAAGGGTTAGATTTGTTATTATTTTTTATAGACAATTTGTTGTTGTGGGAAAGAATAACAACATTATCAACGAGAAAAAATGTGTTGAAGAGGTTTTTTAAAATTAATATACATGTCTAGCTGATGCTAGACAAAAAAATTTTAATTGTTGATATATTATTAACTTTATTTTTAAGCGAGTCCCAAGTACTTAAAAGGAACGGACATGAACATCTCGATTCGAGAGACTCATTTCCCATGGGTATATGTTAACTGTGGGAGTAGTATCAGGATATTGAAATGAAAGTGGGGCTGCAAAACACCCCCAAAATAATATCATCAAATCTTGAACTACACAACAATTATTAAAAAACTGACCTAGGGCTTCAATGGGATAAACAACCGTGACATCAAGAAGAAAACATCTTTGGGCATTTTTGGGAAACTGGATAACTGGTTTTTTCGTCACCTTTGAGCATTGTGTCAAAAAAAAGCATGAGTGCTCAGTGTTTTGGGGGGACATTGAGCAGCCCATTCCCGTGTTGAAGTGCATTCTAGTTGGGAAGAGTGACCATGCAAAAAACGGGTTATGAAAGCTCCCAGCGCCCTTGTCTTGCTTGAATATAAAAGAGGTTCACATTTCCAATTGCAGATCCTAATGTTAAGATTTAAAAAAAGGAAGAAAATCAAAAGAAAAAAAAAGAAAGAAATGGTGATTTTGTAAATTGGAACTATAATATAACTCTTGACTATACATTATCAACTATTTTTTTGGTATGGTAACCCCATAGAAGCTGGCAAGCTCCACCCCAAATAATAATCTGTACAACACTCCTATAATTATTTTCCTATTTTCATTTCCCTGATTCGCCCATCCTCCAAGCAGCACATGAGACAGGCTCCTCAGCAGCAAGGGCCACCGTTTGGTCCTGGGGGAGATCACTTAGCGATACAAAAAACGATGTCATCTCTTGCATCCCAGTTTGTTTTTCCCTTGTTGTTTTGTTCAGCACATAGTTCTGAGCTCTGGTGTTGAATAGCTTTGAATGCAGGTTCAATGTTCTCATTCACACTCTTTTTTGGGCCCTTTTTTCAACCTCTTTGGTCTTTGCTGTATGGAGTCCGGGGCGCGGGGGACCCCATGTTCATAGTCCGGTATCGTTCGTTTTGATGATGAATCCACCTGTTTAGCCCTTCTGAACTCTTGCTTTCGGCTGGGGCTTGTCACCACTGGGTTTCCCTGCAAAGGCAACTAATACATTAAATCTACTATGAAATGATGAACCCAAAGTTGAATGTAAAAACCTATCATGTCAGTCCATATAAATTTAATTTCATGAGATTTCAGTGCGGGAAAAATCAATCATAAGGGTTCCTAAATTCCGTGGTCATATCAAGTTGAATAAGCCAGAGAAAATTACCCCTTTTTTGCTGCTGGATTTTTTTTTTTCGGGATCTTGTGGTTCAAAGTCATAGTCCGGATTCAGCATTAGAAAAATCCTCAAAAGACGAGCTCCTTCTGCATGTTCGTCCCCTTAGCACCACTTTTCTTCTTCCCTTTTTTTGCCTGTTTCAAAGGCCCAATTTTTTTGAATATCTTCAACAGGGTTTTATAGTGATCAGTTCAGTATATGAAAGAAAAAGCACCTGTTGTGAGATTTTTTTAGTTTATGCTCCCGTTGAGCATCATCGATCAATAATGATACAACGTCCTCAGGGGGAAAATCACCTTACATGACCCCAGTCATCACAAGCTGCTGGAGGTGTTTTTTACCCCTCTCTGAAGAATTTTTCCTCTACGGTCTCTTTACAGATTCGATACACAGTTACCTAAGCGAAGAAATGGATAGCTTATGAGAGGATTACCTAAGATGAATAGATAAATTGTCGACAGAAAAACCTCATGTAGGTCTTACAATGATATGTTATAGAAAATAAATTGCACAACTATGTTAAAAATCTATTTTAAGGCTTTGTTGCAGTAGGAATGCAGAAAAACAATCAAGTTCAAATCATCTATGATAATCCACATAACCCTGATTATTAAACTAAAATGGCTAAACTGAAAGAAAATAGAACATGAGAATGAAAATTGCAAAATTTTTAAGTGGAAACCCTATCTCATCTCCCCGCATTTAAGCTTTTTAGAAGTTTTCAAATTTTGTGCATTTTTTTATTTAAGGGGGAAGAGGGATATACAGAGATTGGCAGAATGCCAGAACTATTGCAAAGGTTTCAGGAAGCATTCAATGGGGGAAAATACTAACATCCTTAGTTTGACCCAGACGATGGGCCCCATCCATTGCCTGTAAATCTTTGATTCCCGTCACTTTCATAAAATATGACAGTGTCAAGCTGTCAAGTTGATTTCCAAGCCCACCAGCTCTTTTGCTCAGCAAGAACACAAAGATATCACCCCCAAAATCAATTGGCAGGTAGCTCAGAAAGGATCCATGAGAGAGAGACAGAGAGAGGGAGAGGGAGGGGGAGGGAGAGACAGTAAAAAAAAAAAACCGGTGTGGAAATCTTTTACCATGTCCGGCGATCCAAATTTTGGATGACCCATCAAGCCTCAAAACCGGGATTTCCTATAGTTCATGTAATCCTGCAACACAATTGTGTCGCTGAGAAACCACTTGCAGTAGGAATAATTCAAACTAATCTTGCATGTGGTCTAAATAATATCACAGAGAAACATAAGTACACAGCATCTTTCCCCCGACTATATTGATATCTCCTCAGATAAACATATATGATAAGTCAAACATGCAGGTGAGACTGTATGTCAAGTGAATCCCTTCAACAACATAAGACAAAAGACCTTTTTCAAGTGAGGTTACTTTTTCCTGGCAAATGGTACAGATGATCTATGGTCATGAGGAAATATCATGATCCCAAAACAAGTTAGAACCCCGAGGGTTTCAGCATTTTGGTCATTTGTGCAAAAAGAAGAACCGATGATTTTTGCCCGCAGACGCTTTAGAAGTATATCAAGTGTTTGAAGCTTCCCAGAATCCTGGGAAAAAGTACAAGAAACCATAAAATAAATACTTGAAACATGGGGCCAGTAAGAAGTACAAGATGAGGAGGGAGAGCATACTGTCAACATTTTTTAGGGTCAAATGGTTTCATGGGTGGACAAGATCCTTGTATGTAAGCTGAAGGGGGTTGAGTAATTGGTAATTCAGCATCAATCCTTTGATTAAAAAGGGGGACTGTCAGTTGGTTTTATTGGGCCATTGCAATCAGATATTCGTGAAATCCCGTCAATAACCTCTTTTAAAAGGGGCGCCACTCTTGAGACATCTTGTTTCAAAGTTTCTATCAGAACAGCGGACATTTATCTGGAGCCAAAAGCATGGCCATAAGATCTCAGTTGAGGAACAAGTCATCAAAACCACATATATTTGTGTGTGTGTGTGCATCTATGTATAGGAAAAATTTTCTCCACTACTTACTGGAGGTGCTCTAGTTCTAGGGATGAACGAGTATACTGAATGCACAAGCTTGATATCAGATAGAAGTCTGTCCTGGTAAGGAATGATTAGAGCCTCGAATGGAGCATCCAAAGGACCTGTTGCAAGCTTTCTTCTAAGAACATTTTTTGTGACCTACTAGGCAGTAGCAACATTCGCATGACAGCTCTCACTTTTTCTTGCCAATGAGCATTCTGGATATCATGGACATCACCATTATCACTTTCCATCAACAGGTCCAAAATTTCATCTAAATATTGGCGATCTGATCTTATAATGGAGAATAATAACCTCTCCATAAAAGAACCAGTTGCCAAGAATGACAATTCTGCTGGTGATAGATCAATAAAGCGGAGAATTCAAATGTTCCCCTTCGTCCACAATCCTTTTGGAGTGAAGAACTGGAGATATTTTCTGGTGAGAATATGTTAAATAACTTCTGAATTGACTCCTGCTTAAACACTGGCCAGCTTCTGAGTTGTGAGCCTTGAAACCACCAACAGTCTCTTGGTAGACTAGTTTGGGTATCTATCAGAGTAAAATTCAAAGAAAAAATTTTAAAGTGAAGTGGACTGCATAAGAAATATCATTAATCAGGTATTAAACAAAATCATCAGAATAATAATCCAGAGAGACATTACCTTACCTTGACAGTTAGATTATTTAGGTAACAACATTACATAATTTCCTACGATTGAAGCACAGGTAGAGAAAATGGTGGGTGAGGCAAAATAAATAAATATATGTTTAGGGATGTATTTAGTCCAAAAATTTCTTGCTTGATAGCTTTACAGAAATTCTTCAAGGACATAAAACCTGTAAAAGTAATCCTAGCAAAGCACACAGCTCAGCGATGACAAAGTCAAGTGAGCTAACAGAAGCTATTCAGTTTCCAAACTGTGGAGATTGCATCACCAAGTGTTTGGCTAATATATTGACATTTGACAATTAACATAAAGCAGCTACATATGCTGAATAAATAGGGAAGTTACCATAAGGAAAAAAGTATGTGCTGTTAGGGGTGGCGGGTAGGGGGATTAGCTATTCCAATTACCTCGTAAGTAATAGGGCTTCTGCCACCAGAGTAAAAGACGTCTTCCAGCTCGCCGAAGGGGGAGGGGGAAGAGAATTCGAACATCTCCAAAATGAAAATACGTGCTTCCTTCGTTTCTCTCAAACAATTCTGGATGATTGCACACCTGGATTGCAGAGGGGAACCCACGATTAAATCAATCTTGGATTCAAAATTTTAGGTATGCTTTGTTCAATTACATCATGTGACTTGATAATATCTTCTCAGAAATTGTTCATGGTAAATTTGAAACATAAAATGTAGTTGTAGTTCATCACAACTGGATAAATCTATAGAATCCCACTAATCGAGCGAAATGCTACCTTTCTGAGCTGGATGACAATGTTCATCAGGTTCAGAATCTTTTTCTCACTAAGATGTCCACGGTTTCCATCAAACAACTCTGCAAGGGATATCTTGTTCTTTATAGCTTGGTAAAAAGCTTGCTGCCGAGAACTTAATTTACAGTGTACGGTAACTTCGGTTTTTCCTGTCAACTCAGAGACCACATCCTTCTTAACTCTCCTCAGCATGAAAGGTTTCAGAATGGCATGCTGTTATCAGTGAGTTTGAGAAAGAGAGTGAGAAGCAAAATATACTGAATCATAGATCCAAAACATAAGCAACAGAATCCAGTATATCATAGGACAACTTTTTATCATAAACTAAAGCTTTAAAGCAATTATTTGGCATCAACAACATTGATCAGCCGGGGCATACCCGGACGGAATTCCAGCCACACAAGCAACTATAAAGTCTGATCATCTGATGTACATTTAAACAAGATCATACTCTTTGACCTAGAACATATGATTTGCTACCAACTCAAACTAACACCAACACATTAAAACCATGCTTTGCTCTAAAGTAATGAATGTGATGCTTACCAATCGATTAAGCTGGTGCTCGTTTAATGTCCCACCATGTTCTGCATGACTCTCAATTCTGATAAAGTTAAGGAGAATAAGGAGAAGAAAACCTTTAGCTCATATAGATGACGGTAACCAACAGTGTAGAGAAGAAACATACCCTTTTGAAAACCATTCATTGAATTGTTCATGGCTATCAAATAAAGTTGGCATAATAAAATGTAAGAGTGCCCACAGTTCAGCCATATTATTTTGAATAGGAGTTCCAGTCAGAAGCAAGCTGGTTTCGGCAATTGAAGCTGAGCAGTGTTTTCCATCTTATACTGCCATTCCAACATTCAACATTGTCAATATTAGCATATATAAGATATTTACCTATATATCACATGTGTGTGTGACTAAATAATTTGAGAAATAGATAAAACCGCGAACTGCAAGTAGTTTAACTACAAAGTAAAAATGTGAATCCTAGAAGTGAACGCGGAGGGATTGTGTACACATTAAAGGGGAAACAAAAGTTGGGTAAGAAGCTAGTTTTGAAGAGCTTTTTTTGGAATATTTGTGTCTACTCTGGGTCTAGAACACATAAATGCAGATATGTATATACAAAAAATTGCAATTATGTGGCATACATAATTGAAGTAAGATGACTGTCGAAGACTCGACCTGTTGGAACTTTTGATTGCCTGGGCTTCATCCAACACCATGTATTGCCATTTCACACGGCGTAAAGTACTTCTCGTCAGAAACCAGCAGCTGGTAACTGGTGATGAGAATGTGAAATCCAGCCTCCCTGACAAATTGGGCAGGCTTGACTTAGTGAAACAAAAGAATAAACTTGAAATTTTCAGAAAATTTAAAAAGTCAATGAGGGCCAAACAAATCAAGAGCTAACTAGTCCAATGCACAATGAAAAGAGAAAAAAAAGCCAAAGCATGGTATCTATTTGTGCTTCCACAAAAGCTCCAGCAACGGAAGTGTGACACTTACAATACCCATTTCCCAATTTCCATGTGAAGCAAGTAACAACACAGTCAATGGCATCTATATTCCTAATTTCAGCCTCTCACATTCACTCTTGAATTTAAGCAACCTTCACTATTTCGATAATATATGCATGGAAATGGTTGCGCTGTATACTGTATACATATGGGCAGTAGTAAATTATGCATAATGTAGTGCCTCTTCTCAAGCAGTTAACTAATAAAAATGCATATTATTTTCCTCAAAGCATAGGCTATTAGTGTCCTCATTGCTCAACCATTCATGATACTTTACCGCATAAAATGTTAAAGCTGCTTTGTTGAAAATTTTATTTATCATTACTAGGCTTATTTCTATTCCAAGAAAACAATGTCTTAACAACCTAGCCTAGTCCTAGAGTTGTGTAATTTCCCAGAATTTGCATATCATCTAATTTTCATTCAGATGACATATTACCATAAGCAGAGTTTTATATCAGTTACACCTAACAATATATCTGCAAAGAATCAGACCAATAGTTATGGTAACATATAAATGAGATATAACAGAAGTATCAGTGTATTCTTCATGGAACAAGCAGCTAAAAGAAGCACATGGAGGTTAGAACTGGTGACTCACCTTCGATAAAGACGCTTTGGGTTGATGTTCTTCCTAAGCACTGTACGCTCCTGAAGACCACCCCAATATGGAAGAGTCTTCAAGTCAGGACAGAAACGGCTGATTTCATCAGCCCAATTGTTCAAGACAGAAGCAGGTGCAACCACCAGAAAAGGCCCCCATATATTTTTTCCTATGCACCAGAATCAGTTAGACAGAATGACTTCCAGCCAGAAACTTGATAGAATAATTAATTACCTCAGCCAAATGAGCCAGGAATGCCATAGCTTGAATTGTCTTTCCCAGACCCATTTCATCAGCGAGAATACCATTTAATCCCTGGTAAGAAAAGATGCGAGTCAGATCTATCGGCAGCATTCTAAAGGGAGCAGACTAGTTACCTGCTCGTAACAATTTACAAGCCACTGAAGGCCTTTCAGCTGATATTCTTTAAGGGAACCCTTGAACATCTCAGGCGTCTGAACTGTTGATCCTACAGGCATGGTTGACCTGAGAGAACCATAAACAATTACTTACTAGTACATTAATGATCAAAGGGTAGAATACTTTTATCAACTGAAAATCGGGAGTGGGGATTAGGAAGTAATGTCAGAAGTAAAAAGAAACCCACGGGTGCAGCAAATCAATATTGCTAGACTCAGTGACCAAGCCATCTTGGAGAGGGACCTCAGCTTCTCCAGCTAGACGTAGCTTTAAGCATTCGTTATCAAATGCACTTGTCATTTTCTTCTGCTTTGAAACTGCATCATGAGCAGCTCTGAGAGCTTCCTTCTTAATACAGCAGCTTCAGGATCCTCTTCCTCCTGCAGCTGATCTTCTGAAAGAATTTCTTGGTCATCAGATTTTCATCCCACTGCTAATGCTCCCGAGGGTTCTGAGGCCTTATTCTGCATGAAGTGACTGTAAAGTTCTGTCTGTGACAACAGAAAATTGAGCCTCTGCTGCTGCCTCTTAGCTTCACGAAGTTCTTGTTCACGCTTCAGAGCTTCAGCAGCTTCTTTTTCTTCTCTTTTCCTCACTTCCGCCTTCAAGTGAAAGATTTCATAGATTAGAAAGTAGAAACTCCGTATCACTGGCTTTATGTAAATTTGTCACCAAAGTATGAACGAATCAAGCTCTATCAAAAACATCATAATTCTTAAGCTATTGAGCAACTTTTATAATAGTGCTATAGTATTTTATTTGGCAGTCTTTCAATTATGTAACTATGTGATGTGTTTAAGAAGGTTTCTTCTTGCTGAAAATAGAATTAATAATAAGAAAGTACCATCTCCTTGTCAACTCTCTTCCAAAACACTTGCATGTCTCTAGCCAGTTTCCTTGTCCTGATTCCAGCACCCTTCATCAATTTTGGGGGATCTGCTGACTTTCTTTTCCCCGGGAAAGAATCAAGATGGTGTAAAAGGAATAAGGACAAAATGTTAAGTTAATCTGCAAGTAAAACAAACCTCTCTTTGACATGTTTCAAACTCTCTTAGCATCAGTTATTTGCTTTCTGTGGGTTGGTGAAAATCCTGTGATGTTTGGGAATTTCTTTTCTTGCTATATTAACCCAATATTTACAAAAATTTTTCCCTTTTGCTTCTCTCTCAATTACAGAAGGGTCTTTCTTCCCCTTTTTTGCTTCTTGGGTAAACCAGTTCAATAATCTG
This sequence comes from Salvia hispanica, assembly GCF_023119035.1. Lineage (NCBI taxonomy): Eukaryota > Viridiplantae > Streptophyta > Magnoliopsida > Lamiales > Lamiaceae > Salvia > Salvia hispanica. Next base: position 50,929,255 of record NC_062967.1, read on the forward strand.
CCCTTTCCAATTATCACCATGACTAACAATTGGATATCGAAAAAATAAAAAAGGTCAAGAAAAAAACTTTCCTAACCTCATATGTACCCCCCTTCTCCAAAACTTTTACATAATAAACCTGAATATACCATTTTCTAAAGTATAGATCGCCTAACCCTTTCCCAGCTCCCCCTTCTGGAATGCCATTGGTTCCCATTCTATTTCACTAATCAGAGAGAAATTCTCAGCAGTGTAATTGGTCTGGGGCCCCAATTTAAGGCATCTGAGGCCGTTGATCCCCCATCCCTGCCCTGCTTCTACCTGAAACTTGTTTATAGGCCATCATTGCAGCTAATGAACCCAAGTCAAGGGTACCCTTTAAAACCCCCACTTGGATATCTGAAAACTTGGCAAACCTAGTGATGATGACAGCTTTTCTACGGAAGGGAATCCTATATGTGATTCCATCCCCAATACCCAAAAAAGGTGGTTCAAGATTTGGTCTGAAATTTTTGAACAGTTCACCAATGATGACCCAAATTAATCAAAGTTGGAAAGGTCGTTAAAAATTGCAACAAAAAAACATTTAGTGACACACCTCTTATGTTATTTTTAGGAAATATCAAAGTATATTAAAAACCAACTAACAAGAAGGGTGAGCTCCTCGTCTCTCTTTCTTATATAATGGCAATTGTCTCACATAGCCATTTTAGTGGCTGTGTTCCTTTCCTGTGAAAATCTTATCTGATTTTAGTGCCCAAATGCTACAGCCATAAAACCCTAACCTTGTCTGGTATTTGAATAATGCAAAGCCCAAGAAACATGTACTTAATTGACATGGACAAAAAGCCATTTCGGGATTATGTTCTTTCTAAAGTCTTCGAATCTCACTCTCAATCATAGACGACAATCCAACTCACAAAAAAGGAAAACATTGACTTAAGGCCTGCTAGTTTTACTATTGATTTTCACTCAGGTATACTAGAAGATAACATACAATCTTCAACAAGAAATTCTAAAACCCAGTACTATTTGAAGTCGGACTAGAAAAAGAATAAAGAACGTAGAGTAATACATAAGGTGAGAAGCAAACCTTGAAGCACCATATTGCCGCCCGAAATCTGATTCATGATAATTTCCAAGTTTTTGGGAACTACTACTGTTTAGAAAATCTGAAGTTGATTCAAACTTGGGAAACCCTCCTCTGTTATCATTCATTGATTTCTGATCTTTCAGGGCTACATTACTTTTGATTGCCATTGTCCCAGTTCTTGTCGACGCAGGATTTTGGGGGGCACAATTGAGCCTCCTTTTGTACTTCTGAATATGATCTCCAAGCATTGCACGATACCGCTCCTCTGAAATATACGAACTGTGACAGCCTGTTTCTTCCTCGTCACTGCTATAAGCACTACGCCGCTTCTTTTTCGATCCCCTCTCCGATATTGTTCCATTCATGTCGCCTAAAGCTCCCCCTAATCAACAAAAAGCAAATCGCTCTCAAAATTACGAAGAGAGACAGAGACAACTCCAACATGCATCAACTTATTTGACTGAACACCATACATGCAATGCCAACAACCGATATAAATACATGCTATTCAACTCAAAGATAAAAACCAAAAGGCAACAAAAAACCAGAAAAAAAAAAATGGTATATGTAAATTTTCTAACAAAACCGAATTACCTACCTTGGGCACCTCTGCTCTCATCCTGACTACTATTCCCATAATAATCAAAATCTTCATCTTGTTTCGGCAGTTGAAAGTTCATCAAAGGCTAAAAAAGAATTATGAAAAAAAATCAATACCAGAGTACTCAAAAAGAACAAAAAAAAAGACACACTAACGTGCCTATAAGCCCAAGCCGAAATTAAACTAAGCACACGTAAAAGCAGTAGAAAACCCCCAAAAAGCAATACTTTGACATAATTATTCACAAATTACGCCCTTTCAAAGCAAAACCAAATCGCCACAACGAAATTCACACGTACAAATTGCAAATAGAGAGAAAATCAAAATTCGAAGTGCAGTGATTCCTCTGAAATCACCTCAAGATTGAAGAGATTTCCGTAATTATACTTCCGGTTGGAGTCCATGAGCTCTGCCACTAAATTTACGGCGAAGAAACCAGAATCCGGCGATGAGCATTGGCGGCGAAAATTATTTGAAGAAGAAGATTAACGGACGAGTGGAAGAGGAGGTGGAGACGAACCCTAACCCTAGATAGAGAAGGGGAGAGTGACGAAGAAGAAGAGAAGAAGCGGGAGACAAAGGTGGAGTTGTGAATAGATCCTTTTTTTCTATCTTCTTCTTATCAAATTTCCTCTCTGTTTCAGGAGATGTTTTTTATCTCCTTCTTGAATTCATAATTTTACTATACTAAATATTTTCACAATTTTAATTTTACAATTTTGACAAAAATAAAAGATTAATTTGTTATTTTATTCATTTGTTTAAAATTATGGAGAAAAAAATTAAAGGGAACTTCGATCTTTATAAAAATTGTAAAATAAAAAATGTGAATAATAATTTTAATTTATTATTATACTGAATCTAAATACTACTTTTGTTTCATAGTAGTGGAGACGTTTTCTTTTCGGTTAAGAAAAATTGTGTTAGGTGAGTTAAGTAATGGAATAATAAAGTAAGAAATAAAAGATAATAAAGTAATGAGAGTAAAATAAGTGAGAAGAAATGTGTTGACTTTACTAAAAAGAGAAATGATTCAACTACTATGGAATATATATCAACATGGCAAAATACTCTATTATTATGGAACATAGGGAGTAGAATAAAACAAACAAATCTAAGTATGCATTAAACAAACGTGATGCTTAGAGCATCCACAATGGTATGGAGATAGGGAGGACGATCGGGCGAAATTGGGCTCGGGCGTCCTCGTCCAACCATTGCAGGCGCTCGAGTGAGACAACCGAAAGTTTGGTCGTCTGGGTCGGTCACTCGACGCGTCGAGCGATGCCTCCGGGCGCCCATTGCAAGGCGTCGGACAACGACGCCCGAGGACGATGAAAAAATTTTAACTAAAAAAAAATAAAATTTAATTATAAAAATCAAATTTTAATTAAAAAAATTTAAAAAATCATTTTTAAAATTAAAATTTAAAAACTATAATTTCACAATGATCCATACTAAAAGACGGATCAGTGAATTAGCGAAAGATTATATTTGTATAATATTATTTCACGCTAAATGAGCTAGTTTTGCTTTGCTTGAGTAAATATTTTATAGATATGTTTTCAACTCCAACTTTCATTGTAACTTTGATGTGGGATAAATGATAGTCTTATAGATAGGTTTTCAACTCCAAGTTTCTTTGTGATTTGATGTGGAACAATTAGTTTTACACTTAAAAGAGAGTTTTTGTTGCTTTATGTAAAACTTTGTTTGATTTAAATACAAAATCTAAGTTTAGCCTAGAAGTTAGGGGTGAACATTCGGGTTTCGGTTCGGTTTTTTGCCAAAATCGTACCAAACCCGAAAAACCGAATTTAGTTCAAAATCCAAACTGAACCGAACCGAAAAACCAAAAATCGAAAAATCGAAAACCGAACTTCAAAAACCGAATAAAACCAAAAAATTGAAATTTTCATAAAAAATCGAAAAACCGAAAAAAATAGTATATATTAATATATATATATATAATTTATTTTATTTTATATATACTAATAGAATATAAATATATATAATATAAAATTAATAGAATATATATAATACATATTATATAAAATATATTAAAAGAATATATATTATATATATGATATAATATATTAAATTATAAATATATATATAATATTATATTTAAAATATAATTCGGTTTTCGGTTATTTTTTACGCCCGAACCGAACCAGAAAATCGAAATTTTTGTATTTTTAAAACCGAACCGAACCGAAAAATCGAAAAAACCGAACCGAATTTCAAAATTTTGGTTTAGTTCTGTTCAGATATTCGGTTTTCAGTTTTTTTGCTCACTCCTACTAGTGGTAGATTTGTCTTGAAAAATCATACAGGTTGTGGATTCAAGCCCCAGACTTAATGTTATGTTTTCATTTTTTTTTCTTTTATACTTTTCTCATTTTATTTGATTCTTTTTTTGTTATATGAAAGAATGTTTATATTTTTATGATAATGTAAATTTAGTGTTTGATGAGTGCTATATCTTGGAATAAATTGTAAATTTGAGCGAGAAGTTAGATTTAGATGACTAGTCAGGTTTTTATTAATTTAGTAATGTAATTTATTTTAATTAAGTTTTTTAAAGTAATTTAGTAATAATGTAATTGTTTTTCTAAAATTTGTGGTGTTTAATATAATATATTTTGGTATTTTTGTAATTAAAAACAAAAATAAAAACTAATAATATTAAAAATTAAATGTAAATTGAGTTTAATTGATAGGACAAACACTAGGGCGAAACCATTATAAAAAGAAGGAGCGGACTAAGAAATGCTGATATGGCAATCACTAGGGCGGACACTAGGGTATCCTGCTCATACGAATGGTACTCGGTATTGAGCTTGTAGCATACCATTTTCTTCACAAACATGTAAGAAAACGTGACATGAATATTGTAACCAAAACTAGCAAGGTTTCACAACTAGGCCCATTTCAATTTAATATATTTATTTAAATTATGATATTTTTAAAAAATTAAATTAAAATAGCTAAAATGTTAAAAAAATATATAATTGAAGTTACATTTAATCAAATAAAATAAAACACGTAAATTCTAGTCTGTCTAAATCTAACAACAAAGTTTTCATGTTTTTAGCACTAGACCTCCATTATGTAGGATGTTTGTCATCGTCGTCATTCATTCGACTTCTCCTATTTTACAATAGTTTTCTTTCATATTAATAAAATAAAACTAAGATGAAGACAAGCATTGTTTTAAAAACATCACCGCATCGACTAGTTCAATCCATTCGGCCACCAAATGGTGCTTTATTTTATTTTATTTTATTTTATTTTATTCATTTCCCACAATAAAATCGATGGACTAACGAGTAATCTCACACTAAAGAAATCAGTTGGATCATTCGTGAATCGCTGACCAATCGAATCGATTTTTAAAATTTTGCAAAATAGATTTTAAATTTGTGGCTAATGAGAGTTGATCGCATGAGTATAAACGATGAATGAAACCCATTAACCACAACTAAAGATTTAATGGTAATTAGATGCAGGCTAATCGAGTTGAAATATTATCAGACAAAAAGTTTACAACTCTAATCTTATGGGGTTTGGGCTAGCCTAACGAGCCAATTGAGCTAAACCTTTTTATTTTTATAAATAAAAACATTTATGAATATTAAAGATATTAATCATACTCCTATAACAAACACTATCACAATTAAGTACTACTAATAGAAAAAACTTAAAAAAAAGACATTGAATAAGAATAATGTTTTGATAAATATAGAGTTGTCTAAGACATTGAATAAAAATAATGTTTGATAAATATAGAGTTGTCTAATGATTTAATTATAAGATATAAGGATATACGATGATGACTGTGATAATTGTAAAATTAAAATAAAAATGATTAACAATAAATTTTGAAGTGTGGTTTAGAAGTCAGAATATTATCTATAGTGGACTTGAATTTTCAATTTATTTATTTATTATTATATGCTTTTAATAAAAAAATAATATGTTTATATTTGGTGTTGATTATAATAAAGAAGACATTCTTCATGGTGATTCGAAGGATGTGTCATACAAGCCTGAAAGATTCAAAGTGAAGGAAAATGAAAATCTTGTATGCAAATTAAGAAGAGCTTGTATGATGTGAAACAAGCTCCAGAACAACGGTATAAGAAGTTTGATGGTTTCATGATGGAGATTCGCTGTAAGAAATGCCACATAGACATTGTTGATACTACAAGAGATTTGACAAGAATTATTTTCTCATATTATTATATGTTGATGGTAGGAATTGATGTAAAGATGATGAATGGATAAGGTGAAAAAATAATTATCTGAACGATGAGAGATGTTGGAGAGACCAATTAGAATTTGAGCATGACATGGAGGCAGGAAAATCATATCTTCCGCATGCTAGTTACATTTGAAAGGTCCTATAAAAATTTAACTTGCATGATATGAAGCCTGTAAGTATGTCTTTAAGAACTAACTTCAAGTTGTCAAAGAAGGAGCTACCACATAGAAGGGAAGAACATGTCGAGATGATAAAAGTTCCTTATGCTTAAGAATTGACGGTATTATTTATGCTTTTGTGTGTACAAGCCTGCTATTGAATAAGCAGTAGGAGTAGCGAGTCAGATCATGGGTGTTTCGGGCAAGCAACATCATGAAGTAGTTAAATAGACCCTTCGAAATTTACATGTTTTAAGGCCTATGTTTGACTTGTTTTGAATAAATACCATGTGAATTATGTTTAACATTGATAAATATTTCTATATGTTGGTATCTTGTTGTGTTTGTAGAGTTTTGATGGTAAAACGACAAAACATTATGAATAGATTCCATTCTCTTCATCTTCGAAAGATTTTCATGTGGCCATCTCACACGCCTCAATCAAAGTTTTGTAGAGAAAGTTATGGTCATTTTACGAACGATCAATGTGCAGTGTAGTCAAAAGCTGACGAGAATAAATTCAAAATATTAATGTGATCCAAATCTTTTCTATTATATCAACCTTTTTCAAGCCTATTAATACCCCATGACCTGCATCCAGTGGCGGATTCAGAAATTGTAAATTGGGGGTGCGAATTATATGTACATAAATACATAAGTAGCACGTATATAAAAAATACTAAATCTTGAAATACTATTTAATTTTAAAATGAGATAATGTAAATAGTTACTAGAAATTAAAGTTCCAAATTCATATAAAAAACATTAATATATGGAGTACTTAATTAAGGTTAATAATAAGAGGCAAACTAAACTAAAAACAATGTGATAATAAAATCAAATCACAGCAAAGATAATTTTCTAGTTTTAAAAATTTGAATTAGAAAGATAATGAAAAAAATAACTAATATATGCAAAAGTAAACAAATAAAAATATAAAGAAAATAAAAATTACCTAATATGCAAAATGAACTATAACTACCAGAGATAATATGCAAAACTTGATAAAGAAACTCTAAAACCCAGAATCCTTTCCTATATACTGTACGAAAGGGAAAAAAAAGGGCTTCTAACTGTAACTACAAAAGATAACATTAAAAATCAAAACATAATAAAAAAACAAAAACTTCTAACGGTAACAGTACTAAATATAATAAAGAAACTAAAATACACATACTAATATATTGAGCTAAAAAAAATTACACAAGTCCTCCACTTTACGTAGACAAACCATTTACCACTGGACCACCGCCTCATTTAGTAATCTCCATAATAATAGTATGAATAGATTTTACATATTTGGCAGATAGGATATATCTCTGGTGGCCTGTATATGTGAAGACAACCCTATGCCTAACAGATCCAACGAAAATTTACTTTACGCAATGACAAGAGGCTGCACGGAAGGATGTAGAGCGAACATTTAGTGTGCTCCAGTCGTGATGGGCTGCGGTGAAGGGCCGTCACAAACTGTGGTATGACGACTGCATTGCTGATATCATGTATGTATGTATCATCATGCATAACATGATAGTCGACAATGAAGATTCACAACTCACCGATTGGGCCAATGAAGATGCTGCCAGACCAAGCCACGGTGTGGCCACCGCCCCTGTACAAATGGGTATACCCCGTGGCGATGCTGAAAGGGTTCAAGCATTTGCTACTATGCGCCAGCAAGAAGCCCATAGTCGACTCCAACACGATATAATTGAAGAGTTATGGGCACGTAGGGTTGCACATTGGTACCGTTTGTATTTTCTTTGAATGGTTGTTTAATCGTTGTATATTTTTTCCAAAATTGTAATACAACGAAGGTTTTCGAATTAGTTAAACTATGTTTTTTTTCTCCAATTCATTTCGTTGTTTTGGGTATTTCTTTTCTCAAATTCATTTAAATTGGAGGGCACCTGGGCTGTTGCTAGGCTGTTCAGTTGACGATTGCTGGGATAGGGCATTGACTATGTTGTGGGAAGGGCATGATGATGTGACAGGAGGAGTTTTAGGTTAGGCTATTACTATGTTGTGGGCCTGTGGCTGGGGCAATCCAATTATGGATGCTCTTAGCAGCTGTTTACTATTTCATCCGTTTCTTCATAGTTGAGTCATTTTTCTATCATGTGATGCTCCTTTATATTTCCATATATGGTACTCCAATAATTAACTCACTTTTTCTTTCTCTCTTACTTTATTTTTCCTAAATTATCACTTTTCATGCTTTATTCTTTCTAGTTTTCCCTTTCTCTTATTTTATCTATTCTATTATCTACTCACTTAACAAAATAAACATTCATTTCTTAAACTCCGTGCCTAAAAAAAGTATCTCAACTATGAAGAAACGTAAATAGTACAATGATTTTTACATACGTGATTCATATGTCTGTAATATTCAATTATTAGAAATATTAAAGAAAAAATAATTCTTTCAGACTTTAAAATCCACAATATTTAAATAAGGAAATTTGGTTTGATAAAATAGAGTGCTACTTGACTCATTGCATGCTAGATTTCTCATAAAGAGTGGGGATGATACTTTAACACCATTCTCCCATTGAGAGGTTGAAGTGGTCTTGTGTTATTTTTGAAACCCTGTATTAGAAATAATCATATTAATGATAATTAATAAAAGAGAAAACTATTTTTCTATGTATATATTCATATAAGTTACTAGCATAGTCGTCATTTGAAGAAAAAAAATGATAAGGTGATGCTAACAAGTCGGAAAAAGGACCACAAATGCCATATCACATCATTGAGTCTACACGACCTCAAATTTTATTATCATAATTTTTTTTGATGTAAATTTTAACCTTGTAATATAGATATACAATAAGGTTAAAATTTTATTATGCATATACAATAAGGTTAAAATTTATGATTGTTGTACTCACATCATGGGCAGCTTTCCTTAATATTGTAATTTGCTCCTTTGATGCCGTTCTCACCTAAATTACATAAAAAAAAGAACAATTTCAAGAACACAAAACTTATAATAGTGTGACATGTCAAAGACCATTGCATGTCATTTCAATTCTTATTTCTTTAATTTATATTAATGGTATTATTGTTTAGGATATAAGATTAACCTTATTAAGGAGTGTCCAAAGAACATCTTTTGTGCATGGAGGAGTTGTGAGAGAACCCATATATCTATAATACTTTCTGCTTCCAAACTTGATATCCCATGGATCAACATCACCCAAATCAATTTCTTCTTCACCTTTTGTTAAATTATTAGTACTTTCTAAAACCTGCATTTGATAAATCTTTCATTTGTTAGTACAAGTTTATACACATTCTTCTACATACGAGTTAATTGGTGGACAATCAATTTCAACAATTGAAAGTGTGAATTCGAATCACAATCCCATGTTGAGGCCTTTTGGTTTACGAGCATCCTAAGAGGAAGTTATTGTAACAATTAATGAAGCGTATTGTAATCGGTAAGACATTTTTTCTCCAATCAATACAATGAATATTCTCTTCACCCCAGGTAGGTATATGTGCACCAAAGTGTGTGAGTTGTAACTAGAAAATAAGTTACATTATTTTAAAATGACGATGGTACCCCTTACCACTTTCCTTATTGAGAAACTGATCAGAACGTCCTAATTGATATAGGATAGCAATTACTGCAAGCTGTCCTTCAGAACTTCTATGGAGCATGTGCAGTTCCATGTCGTACCTATAATGAAGGTACAATCTTACAATGCAATCATACAATATTTATTTTCATCAAAAGTTGTTTAGGTCATATCACACTAGATCATCTATTACCATATCCTTTTAAACCACATACTTACTCAATTCACTAATATACACCAACAAAGTCAACAAAATGCAAAATTGATACGGTAGAAATATGAAACCTTCGTCCTCCGAGCGTATGTTCAGAAGGCGTGTGCCAGTGACACTGTACTAAATCGTACGTGTTGCCAGTGAGATGTACGCTCCCGGCATATCTATTCCATTGAACCTAACAATAACAGCAAAAAAAAAAAAATCATATATGGTGTCTCATATTCAATAATTTTCTCGATTCGACTTGTTTATATCCTTAAACGAACGATGTAATCACCAACGTAGTCATAACATGATTTCGTAAATTCCTTAATACAGCAAGAGCTGGTCTATAGTTTCTTCTTATTTTCCCTATTTGAGATGAAACCATAACTCTTTCCTTGATAATATTGATTGGGGATTGGAAATTTCCAATTGAACATAATTTCCATTCTTCTTTGAGACTTCCCCAGCATTCCGGACCCTTTGAAGAATTCTTCAAATATGAAAATCCAGGTTCATTATCTGTAATTAGGACACATATTAATTTACTAAGTGAGTTCTAAAGCAAAGAGATATATAACTAAAATGACAAATTACAATTCTCTATTCCTAATTGTATCTTATAGACTCAATATGAAAATTAAGGTATAATAGTTGTGAAAACAATAGTTAATGGTACTTTTAAAACATTGTAACTAACACATCTTTATGGCTCGTTTGCTAGGAGTGATCAAAGTGTATAGTATAAATATGGGTAGGAAAACATACTAAAATATCATTATCATGCATTTATTGTACTACTAAAACAAACATAAAATATTGAAATATCGCTATACTGTGATTTTTGGTACACTAGCTTATCATATTGGAAAGCTTTTCGTATGGAAAAATAGGCATTTTTATATGCCATGGAAGGTATAAACCCTAAACCTTTAGTATATACCATAATACTACAGTATATACCTATTTTTTTATACCACAATAACAATATAAACCAAATTTTTGGTATATCATGGTAGCGATATATCTCGCTATGGTATATACTGAATTTTCATACCGCACCAAATATATATAATGGTATAAAAAAGATTTTGGTATAATGGTATTTTCATTTGCTGTACTAAAATCTAGTTTATCTCAAAATATACTAGACATATTGAAAAATTGGTATACTATCGGTCTTAGAAATTGGTACAGTGTCAATATGGACATGTTATTCAATTGTACTGACTATTCTATAAGGTATACAATATGAAAACTTTGGTAAGGTATATCGTACGAACTTACCCCTAAATTAAGAAAAATAAAATAAAAATGATGATATCTTTTTATAGAACTAAATTATGAAAGATAAAATTGACACAATTCTAAAAATTATTATAAATATATAGACATATATTTCCTCCCTTACAAGCTGCTTAATGCGTATCTTTTGAGTACAAAATAAAAGAAAGTAGATGTTTAAAGACTAGATATAGATTAAAAAGTGAAAATAATGTAAGTAGCTTAAGACAACCAGATATGAAATAAGGTGAAGTAGATTGAGATGAAGGGATAGTATATAAATGCATGTATATATATGTATGGTAATTTGGTTATAATGGACACTTCAATTTCAATCAATAAATAATATACTACTACTAACAATTTATAATAACTTACCAACTTTATCATATCGATTTTCAGAATGGATGGCCATGAGAAGGGAAAAACCAATGAGACAGGCAATGAAACGATGAACGGAGCTGCTCCTGAGGCCGCCCATTCCCGCCGTGAATCAGTGGTGGCGCGGCTGCTGGTAGCTCTTCACTTCCTCCGCCTTTGGCTGAATAAGTGATCCAAAATTATAGAATCGAATCAAATGTTTTAATTAGTCTAAACCCTTGCATGCATGCCTATATATTAGATATATATGTCCATTAATGGGAAAAATGAGAGATTTGGACTCCTAAGATTGTGGAGAATGAGTCCAAATCCCAATATTTGTGGGTCATGTAAAGGTTATGAATATTATTACTTATATTAATATGCGTCACATATTATTTAAGTTAGTCAGTCAGCATTCTTAAATGGACTCTGATTATCATTTCTTAGCTTTAAGTATTTTTTTATTTATAGAAAAAATGTGTATATTGATGGATTTTTTGGCCATGTACGACTAGGTCTGGAGTAGGGGTGGGTCGATACGATATATCGTATCGAAAACGTTGTATCGTGTATCGTATCGAAAATATCGATATGAAAGAATTTCATATCATTATCGTATCGAAAGTTTCGATATAAAAAAAATTCATATCGTTATTGTATCGATATTTCGATATATCGTACCGAAATTCGATATATCGTTAAATATCGAAAATAAAATATCGATATATATCGAAAATATCGATATATCGAAAATTTTCGATATATATCGTATTTTCGATATAAAACGATATATCGCGATATAAGGAAATTCATATCGTTATCGTATCGAAAACTTACGATACGATATCGTATCGTATCGAAAATTACGATATATCGAAAATTCGATAATTTTTCGATATTTTTCAATACGATACGAGCGATATATCATTTTTTCGGTATTTTTCCCCAGCCCTAGTCTGGAGTACATAATAAAGAAGAGAACAACAAACCCTTTTTTTCGCTATAAAGTTTAGTTTGTACACTTCTTCACAAATAATTTTATATTTTGTTGATCATGCAGAAGACATGAATGAAACTTTTATACAGTGACACACAGAGACGAAGCCAGAAACTTTACGTTGGGGGGCCCGAGGTTTAGGTATTTTTTAGTGTTGGCATCGTCGAAAATTTTTTTAGCATCAGCAATGGAGAATTGCAAAAGATATAGTAGATGAATAATGGGAGGAAAAAAAAAAGAATGCATAATAGAAATTAGAATTATGCTAGTACTATATGTGCTTATTATCCTTATAAAACAAGGTGCAAGTAAATTAGAGTAATATAAAACTAAAAGTTGGATATATGCAAATAAAATAGCAGTTAGAGTAAAATTATTAGACATAAAAGTGTAAGAAAATAAAATAAGGATATATTTTTTTTTTATAGGTAGAAGGATTTGAACTTGAAAACAAAAAAATATACTGTAATTAAGAAACTAAAACAAATTCTTGAAAGTAAAAGTGTAAAAATAATGATTTGTTACTTAATGAATTGAATTTTGGGAACATCAAATAAACTCCTAGATATAAGAGTGTAAAAAATAAAGCAAAGAAAAAAAAATTGAATTTTAGGCTCAAGAGGGGGTCAACTTGGGAGCATAAACATGCAAGTAAATTGTGCAAAGGATAAAAAAATGAACAATTTGCTGGCTTAGGGATTCGAACTCAGGTAGTGCAAGAACAATGACTTGGGCTAAAACCAACTGGGCTACTCACAATCTTTATCTTTGTAATACTAGTATATTTATAATAATAATTGTATAAGCCGGGGGTGGCTTCGTCACTGGTGACACATCATCATATAATGTTAGTATGCCTTGAATCCGTTATAGTTTGCCGCTAGCCGAACAGGAGTCTCACTGTGTATTGGGCCTAGCCCGTTGTCTGTGTGCCTATTTATATAGAAGTAGGACACATAACTCTGTAATATGAAAACACTCTGAATAATATTTGTTCTCCATTTCCGCCCGTGGACGTAACCAATGCAACGTTGGTGAACCACGTAAATCTGTGTCTTCTTTACGTTTTCTATTTATCTCGATTACACAATTGCTCTATTCTGTCACACCATATAATATACTCACGACTAACCACATAATACATATTTACACAAGAAATAACATTATTTATAATAAAATATTTAAAGGAGGTAGTTTGTTATGCAAATAAAACACAATAAAATCACTATCAAGGTAATTATTGATACCCCTCTAACTGCTTTCTGGATTGCCCAATATCTACATTCAAAGGTGGACACATAAAAAAAATATTAGTAGGAACTAGTCTAACACTTACTATCTAACTAAGAGATGAAATAGTTTCTACTCCTTCTGTCGCTTAAAATTTGGCACCATCTGACCTTACACGAGTTTTAAGAAATGTAGTAGAAAATGGGTTAAAAAAGTTAGTGGCATGTAAGTCCTACTTTTATATATTAGTTTTAAAATAAAATATGAGTGAGAATGAGTTAGTGGAATGTATGGTCCACTACTAAAAATGGTAAAAGTGAAAGATGACAAATTTTAGGGACGGACGAAAAAGGAAATAAATGACAAATTTTCAGGGACAGATGGAGTATGTTATAGTGGTGTTTGTGTTGCTAAAGTGCTGATAACTAAAGTATGCATATTCTCATTGACCGAAAACATTGCAGAATTTGTTTGATCGTATCACAAAAAATATCTTGAAAACTTCTTTCTTGACCATATTTCTTTTTTCGATGTATGTGCATGCCCCTTAATCAAGTGCAGTATTTTCTTTGTACTATATCACGAATAGCAAATACTCTCCCCTCCGGTCCCATAAAAATATGTGCACTTTCTATTTTCGTCCGTCTTACAAAAATATGTGCATTCCATTAATTCTGAAAAGTTATATCAATTTAATAATATAAGTCCTACTATCCACTAACACTACTTTAACTATCATTTTCATTCTCTCTCTTACTTTATCATACAATTATCCTCATCTCTCTTACTTTACCAATTTTGTCTTAATTCTCGTGTCATACCCATTGCCTATATTTATATGGGACGAAGGGAATATCTGGCCTTGGTTTGGTTGTACTGGATCACTAATCATTCAAAATCCAATTCATCTTCTACTTGAGGTTGAGTTCTTACTAATTCAAAAACGGATTCAATTGGAGAAGAAGAGTTACCTCTACATATTTTTTTAAAGAAATATTACATCTTCTATATAGAAAACCCTTTTTATAAATTAGAAATCCAATGTATATTTACATATCAATTTCTCATAATAAAATAAATATGAATTACTGTACAAAACAAGTTTTTGGCATAATAAATAAAATGGATATTGGCACCTAATATCATGGAACTTTCAAAAGGTTGGTTTTTCCATGAACTTTGAAAATTGACAAATAATATCACGAACTTTACCCTTAGTTTGTTATTTTCCACCAATGAAAAAATTCCGGCAAATAATATCATGATACAGATTTTTTTTCGTGATTTCTCGACTACAACTTCGAGAGCTTCAAGTTTTTCAATCTTTGAGGATAGTTTTTCTTGAAGCACACCATCCAAAATTGTTATTCAATCTATTAATATAGTTGAAATTTTTCTTTGGTAATATAGTTATACATCAAAATTTTGTATTAACGCATCATAAAATTAGCTTTGTAACTCAATAATTAGGCTAAGTAAATGCATTAGCAGTTGTTTACTACTATTATTTCCTTCGTTTCTTCATAGTTGAGTCATTTTTTCATGTTGGACAATTCTTTTATAGTTGAGTCATTTCTATATATGGTAATAATGAAATCACTTTTTCTTTCTTACTTCAATCTCCGTCTTAGTTTATTTTTCCAAAATTATGCACTTTTCTAATTTATTCTTTCTACTTTTTTCTTTCTCTTACTTTATCTATTGTATTATCTACACACTTAACACACTAAACATTCACATATCAATAATATTCAATTATTAGAAAAAAAAAATTACAAACTTTAAAATCCACAATATTCAAATAAGGGAATTTGGTTTGATAAAATAGAGTGCTACTGACGCACTGCATGCTAGATTCCTCATAAAGAGTGGGGATGGTACTTTAATACCATTCTCTCATTGAGAGGTTGAAGTGGTCTTGCGTTATCTTTGAAACCCTGTATTAGAAATAATCATATTAATATTAATTAATAAAAAATAAAAACTAATTTTCTATGTATATATATATTCATATAAGTTACGAACATAGTCGTGAATTGAAGAAAAAAATGATAAGGTGATGCTAACAAGTCGGAAAAAGTATCTCAAATGCCATATCACATCATCGAGTCTACACGAACTCAAATTTTATTAAATTTATTTGTGAAATTTGATGTAAATTTTAACCTTGTTATATATGTACATATACAATAAAGCTAAAATTTATGATGGTTGTACTCACATCATGGACAACTTTCCTCAATGTTGTAATTTGCTCCTTTGATGCTGTTCTCACCTAAATTTAAAAAAAAAAAAACAATTTTAAGAACCCCAAACCATTGCATGTCATTTAATTTCTTATTTCTTTAATTTATATTAGTGGTATTATTGTTTAGGATATCAAATTGACCTTACTAAGGAGTATCCAGAGAACATTTTCTGTGCATGGAGGAGATGTGAGAGAACCCATATATCTATAATACTTTCTGCTTCCAAACTTGATATCCCATGGATCAACATCACCCAAGTCAATTTCTTCTTCACCTTTTGTTAAATTATTAATACTCTCTAAAACCTGCATTCGATAAAATTTTCATTTGTTAGTACAAGTTCTTCCACATTC
The DNA here is from genome assembly GCF_023119035.1 of Salvia hispanica. Classification (NCBI taxonomy): domain Eukaryota; kingdom Viridiplantae; phylum Streptophyta; class Magnoliopsida; order Lamiales; family Lamiaceae; genus Salvia; species Salvia hispanica. Next base: position 50,945,612 of record NC_062967.1, read on the forward strand.
TTCCGCATAAGATCTAATTGGTGAACAATAAATTTCAACATTTGAAAGTTCGAATTCGAATCACAATCCCATGTTGAGGCCTTTTGATTTACGAGCATCTAAAGAGGAAGTTATTGTAACAATTAATTATGCGTATTGTAATCGGTAAGATATTTTTTCACCAATCAATGCAATGAATATTCTATTCACCTTAGTAGGTACATGTGCACCAAAGTGTGTGAGTTGTAACTAGAAAATAATCCATCCGTCTCATTCTACTCGTACTTTTCATTGTACAACGTAAATTTAAGCATAAATAATTAGTGATATAAAATTAGCATTTCAAGTACTATAATAAGAGAACCTAAATAAAGGAACACTTAACTAAATCTAATATCTTAATTAAATAACTTAATTTTTTACTTAAAATAAAAAATAGTGCAAATAGTTTGAAAAGATCCGAAATGAAAAGTGCAACTAACATGGGACATGGGACGGATGGAGTAAGTTACATTATTGCTAAATGACTATTTTACCCCTTACCACTTACCTTATTGAGAAAATGATCAGAACGTCCTAAATGATATAGAATAGCAATTACAGCAAACTGTCCTTCGGAGCTTCTATGGACCATATGCAGTTCCATGTTGTACCTATAATGAAGGTACAATCTTACAATAACACTATATTCATTTTCATCAAAAGTTGTTTAGGTCATATCACACGAGATCATCTATTGTCATATTCTTTTAATCTACTTACTTATTCCAATTCACCAACATTAACCAACAAAGTCAACAAAATGCAAAATTGATACAGTAGAAATATGAACCTTCTTCCTCCGACCGTATGTTCCGAAGGCGTGTGCCAATGACACTGTACTAAATCGTACTTGTTGCCAGTGAGATGTACGCTCCCGGCATATCTATTCCATTCAACCTAACAATAACAGTTAAAATCATACATGACGTCTCATGTTCAATAATTTTCTTGATTAAACTCATTTATATCCTTAAACAAACAATGTAATCAACAACATAGTCATACCATGATGTCATGTCCTCTATTCCTTAATACAGCAAGAGCTGGTCTATAGTTTCTTCTCAATTTCCCTATTTGAGACGAAAGCATAACTCTTTTCTTGGTAATATTGATTGGGGATTGGAAATTTCCAATTGAACATAATTTCCATTCTTCTTTGAGACTTCCCCAGTATTCTGGCCCTTTTGAAGAATTCTTCAAATATGAAAATTCATGTTCATTATCTGTAATTAGGATACATACTGTTAAATTACTAAGTGAGTTCTATTGCAATAAGATATATTATTGAAATTACAAAAAACAATTCTCTCCTAATTGTTTCTTATAGTTTCAATATGAAAATTAATGTATAATTTGTGAAATAGTTAACAATGATTTTAAAACATTGCAACTAACACATTTTTATGGCTCCTTTGCTAGGAGTGATCAAAGTGTATAGTATAAACACAGGTAGGAAAACATACTAAAATATCATTATTCTGCATTGTATCATTTTCCCGCATTTATTGTACTAAACAAACAAAAAATATATTTAAATATACGTATACTGTGATTTTTAGTACAATATGTTATCATACTGAAAGCTCTTCGTATGGTAACAATGTGCATTTTATACGCTGAGAAACTCTAAACCTTTAGTGTATATATATTACTCCCTCCGTCCTATAATAGATGTCACACTTTCCTTTTTAGTTTGTTTCACAGAAGATATCACATTTATTTTCTTTTTTTAAAGTTCTCTCTCACATTAATATAAATATACTATTTTCTCTCTCCACTTAACACATAAAACAACATCTCTTAAAATTCGTGCATTTACCTAAGTGTGCCATCTGTTATGGGACGTAGAGAGTACCATAATATTACAATATATACCTATTGTTTTATACCATGATAGCAATATGTACCAAATTTTTGGTATATCATGGTAGCGATAGTATATCGCTACGATATATACTGAATTTTCATACTATACCAAATATATATAATGATATAAAAAAAGATTTTGGTACATCGGTATTTGATTATGTTGTGCTAAAATTCACTATATCTGAAAAATATACTACTATCTAGATTTCAGTATGGCATTCTAAAAATTGGTACAATATCAGTCTTGAAAATTGGTCTGTCTCAATATAGCCAAAAATTTGATATAGATGGACATGTTATTCACTAGTATTCTATAAGGTATACAGTGTGAATATGAAAGCTTTGGTAAGGTATATCGTACTGATTTATCTCTAAAGTAAAAATAGAAAAACATGGTTAAAATGGTGATATTTTTTTTATAATGAATTAAATTAAGAAAGATAAAATTGACATAATTATAAAAGTTAATATTAATATATAGACGTATATTTCCTCCCTTCCATGCTACTTAATGCGTATCTTTTGAGTACAAAATATAAGAAATAGATGTTTAAAGATTAAATATAAATAAAAAGGTGTAAATAATATAAGTAGCTTAAGACAACCCAAGTATAAAATAAGATGCAAGTAGCTTGAGACTAATGGATTAGTCTATAAATACATGTATATATATTTATGGTAATTAGATTATAATCTGCACTTTGGGGGTAGGGGGGGCCTTGTCCCCCATCAATTTTTCTTTTAACCTATATATGTAAACAAATATCAACATGTGAATTTTGTAGCGTAGTTGGTTGGAGACTATGACTGCTGTCCTATCACGAGTTCGACTCACGTTTTTACTGTCTATTTTTGGAACATAAATACTATTTGTTCTCTTTTATACCACTAATTATGCTAATTTTAGTTCTTCGTCACTTCGTAATTGTTTTCTTCCATTATTACACTCATAATAAATATTAATAGTAATTTGGGCCACCCACCGTAAAACTTTTGGCTTCGCCACTGGTTATATTAGACACTTAAATCAATACATAATACTACTAACAATTTATAATAACTTACCAACTTCACCATCTCGATTTTCAGAATGGATGGCCATGAGAAGGGAAAAGCCAATGAGATAGGCAGTGAAACGATGAACGGAGCTGCTCCTGAGGCCGCCCATTCCCGCCGTAAATCAGTGGTGGCGCGGCGGCTGCTGGTAATTCTTCACTTCCTCCGCCTTTTGCTAAATAAGTGATCCAAAATAATAGATCTAATCAAATGTTTTAATTAGTCTAAACCCTTGCATGCATGCCTATATATTAGATATATATGTCCATTAATGGGAAAAATGAGAGATTTGGACTCCTAAGATTGTGGAGAATTAGTCACAAATCCCAATATTTATGGGTCATGTAAAGGTTATGAACATTAATATGTGTCACCAATTCTTAGCTGATTTTGTTTTCTAGCTTCCTTGTTGTGCATTATTGACATTATGTCCGTTTTATTGTTATTTAAGTTAGTTACCATTCTTAAATAGACTCTGATTGTCATTTCCTACCTTTAAGTATTTATTTAATTATAGAATAAATGTGTATATTGATTTTTTGGTTATGTACAACTAGGCCCGGGGATGAATAACTTTAAATTTTCGCTATATTTTTTGATGCATAATAAAGAAGAACGAACCAATTTTTTTAACTCTAAAGTTTAGTGTGTAGACATCGCACTTCTTCACATATACTATTTCATTATCAATACAATACTAAATAATTTTATATATTGTTGATTATGCAGAAAACTGAATGAAACTTTTATACAATGACACATCATCATATATTATACTCACAAGTCACAACTAAGCACGTAATACATTTTACACAAAAATAACATTGTTTATAATAAAATTTTAAAGGAGGTAGTTTGTTATGCAAATAAGTAATACATATCTTATGTCCGCTATTTAAATTAAAGTCTCATTTTTGTTATTTTAAAATGGCTTTAATTTAAAATCCTATTGATTTTTTCCCATTTTAGGTAGGTGGACCCAATATTCAACTAACTCATTACACTCACATTCTATTATTAAATAAATATATAAAAATGGGATTCATATTCTACTAACTCATTTTTCTATTTTTGTTAATAAAGTTCGAACAATTTATTAAAACTCTACCTAGTCCAAATGAGGCTATAAATATAGGACGAAAGAGTAATAAAATCATTATCAATGCAGTTACTGAACCCCCTCTAAATACTTCCCGGATGCCCCATCCAATATCTATATTCAGTAATGGACAGAGAAAAAAAATATTATTCTACTAATACTTAGTGGTGGATGTTAAAATATATTACTAGTAAAAGTTCTAAGTATATATGGATGACAAACATGGATTTTGCATGTTTTTAATGGCTAGATTTGACTCGTTTCAAATGTCAATCATGCCAATTATGTTTTTAAATTGCATATGCTATACATTTGGTATTTTTAATGTGTTTGTTGATAAATGATAGAAAAAGATAGAAAAAGGTGCAAAAAGGCCAAGGTGCAGCAGCCTCTGTTCGAGCTTATTCTGCCAGCGATTTTGAAGTCCTATCAGTGCTTAATGTATACCATTCTCTTCTTCTTCGAAAGAGTTTCGCGTGGATATCTCGCACGTCTCAATCGGAGTTCTTTGGAGAAAGTTATGGCTATTCTACGAACATTGCGCAGTGCAGTCAAAGCTGGCGGGAATTTAGGCGAAAATTCACGGAAGAAAAGAAAGTATTATATTGTGAAGCCCAATCTCTCCTATTTCTTGAAGGCCACGAAATTATCAAAAAATAAACCTTTTTCCAACCTATAAATACCTCTAACCTAATTCATAATCTCTATCTCAGAGCCTCCAATCCTTCTCCCTCTCTACCTTCTTCCATCCAACAATCCACACATAATCATCCATCTTCCATTGGAGCGGAGCTCTGCAGATCCAGGCAAGAGAAGACTGGAGATTGAAGATTCAACTATTTCTTTCATGTCTCGTACTTTATTCGTAGTTTTTACTTGTCTATGAGTAGAACAACTTTTGTGGATTTTTTTGGTGAAGATATTCAATTGATTTTCCTCGTTAGCTCTTGCAGTTATTTGATTTATCCTTGTGTTTTCTATGTTCAATTGATTAGCTATCTTTTGAATACATGCTAGAGTTGATTAGAGTACTCGGGAGACGAAATAATTGACTTGGACGAGGGATAATTCACACTTTAATTCAATAGAACTCGGGAGAGTTGAGGTTTCATGTGAGGTCATTGGTCTTACAATCTTTTAGGAGTTAGGTCTAAGAATTAGAAGGGGACTTCAATTATTACACTTAATCTACGAATTTCTCACCTCGGGAGGGGGTTTAATCTAGTTAAGTGACCGACTTAATAACTCTAGAGACCGTAATTCAAGGAAGTCAATTGTGTTTTGAATCCTTAAATTCTACTTTCTTACGATTGCTTTGTATTATTTGATTTTATGTTTTTTGTTATTTGTTCTTTTATTTTCAGTCTAGTTTAATTAATCCAAAACCAAAAACTCTGTCTCTAGATAGTATGTGATGCTTAGTATATGGTAGTCAGTTGCAATCTTATTCCCTGTGATCGATATCCCGGTACTGACCTTTAGCTATACTAGATCTACCCTGTATGCTTGCAGGTATTTTTAGTGCTAATAAATAGTGCATCAATGGAATATACGCTTAGAATATAAACTTAGGGCCGCGTTATATAGCGTCGCATTATAATGCTAACTAATTTTCATTCCGAACTCTCAATTTTGTATGTTAAAATTATCAACACATGATATAAATATATTAACATAAGACTGTTGACATATTAAAGTCCTTGCATTTATATTTAAATTTATATGTTGTATTGATAAAATTATATCTTCGTGTTAATAATATTAAATATACTATATCGAAGTTCATAGTTTGCATTACAAATTAGTTAGCATTTGATCACCGCCCTATGCAGATATATGTATATATGAAAAATAATACTTATCATATAAAAATCATAACACAATAACTATAAAAAGTGTATAAATATTTTATATGTAAAACTAGTCCGACACATATCTAACTAAAAAAATGAAAAGTTTCATGTTACAATTGTGTTTGTGTTGCTACAGTGATGATAACTAAATTCTGCATATTCTCATTGATTGAAAACATTGCAGAATTTGTTTGATTGTTTAAAAAAAATTCCACGAAATATCTTGAAAATTTCTTTCTTAGATATACGTGCATGCCCAATTAATTGGAAATACCCCTTAATCAAGAACAGAGTATTTTCTTTGTACTATATCACGAATGGCTTTGGTTGTACTGGATGTCTGGATCACTACTAATTTCATTTAAATCTAGTTCATCTTCTACTCGGGATCGACTTCGTGCTAATTCAACAACGGATTCAATTGGAGAAGAAGAAGAGTCACACCCTACATATTTTTTTAAAGAAATATTCCATCTTCTATATAGAAAGCCTTTTATAAATCATAAATCCAATATATTTAAATTTCAATTTGTCATAATAAAATAAATATGAATTACTGTAAAAAAAAAACAAGTTTTTGGCATAATAAATGAAAAAGAAAACAATAAAAAAATTGAAGAATGAAGATTACCGATGATAATTAATCACAAAAAAACTTCTCGTGCTCCTCCTGATGGCTTAAGAAGAAACTGTGAAGTGTTTGATTTAGGAATAGGGATATATTTAAATAAGATTATGCTTAGTATTTATTGAAAATAAGTTGCTTAATTTCTAACGGAATATGGTTTTTGGTTGAGAGTATATAGGTCAACTAATTTTGTAAAGTTTAATTCTTTTACTTTTATCGTTTAGAAGCAATGTGTTAAATCTGTAACCCCATACTAAACTATTTATTTTTTTATTTTATAGTTTTGAGGCAATTATATAAAATTAAATTTGTGAGACAAACCTATACTCATGGAATTCTTTTATTGTTCTATTAATCTTATGGGTCAAATGTCTCGGCCATAATAAAGATTATTTAAGTTTTGAAGCGAGGATGATATTTATTAAAATAACAATAGTAAAGATATCAATCACTAGTTATAAACAACTAAGCTATTTTGAAAATTAATTCTTTGATTAATTATTAACATTACTTTATGAAAACTGAAAAACTAGGGCACCAGCTCCAGAGAACTCCTGGGAAAGGCCTCCCATTGATCGATCTCACTATATTTGCTACCCTAGTCTCTGACCAGCACTGCGTGCTATTTGTTGGAACCAAATTAATGATTCACATAAATTATGCATGTCTAATACGATTGATAAATATAAAGTGAAAGCATACATCGATTCAGATTCATGATATTTGATGGTTCTGAAGTGTGAAGTTGATCTTCCTAGTGTCAAGACTTTTACAAAGAATCTTTTTATTTTATTTTATAACGTTGATAGGAATGAGAATATGTCGATGTATTCACAGGTTGCACTTGGGGACTATGATTCTGTATTTAGAGAACGAGTCCCTAATTTCATTATAATTCTTATTTTATTCATTAAAAATACTGATAGGGACTTCACTGCATATTATTTAGATAATTATTATGAAAAAAAAAATATTCATACAAAATATCAAAGTTACAACAACAAAATACATAAAAATATACAGTCAAGAAATGAGTTTATGTATTTCTATCCACGTCTTATTTTAACGGTGAAAAATGAGACGCACCACTGCGAAAAAAATGCCTCAAGTAACTACAGAGGAAGTATTATAACTTGTTTTAACTGTATGCCACGTCTTGTTAACTAGACAACAAATTTGTGAATATTATCCTCCAATTCCTATTAAATGTCACATATTTGATAATTGTGATTTTAAAAAATTGTTTGACTTTGTTAGTAAAAGTGGGTAGAAAAAGTTAGTAGAATATGAGTTCTACTTTTATATATTAGTTTTATAATTAAATATAAATTATAATGAGTTAGTGGAATGTCGGATCTTCTACTAAAAATGGTAAAAATGAAATGAGAGTTATGAGACATTTATTAAGGACAGTAAAGTATGAGATATTTAATGGGGACAGGAAGGAGTATATGTTAATAAATGTTATTTGAATTATTAAATTATTTGATAGTCAAAAAATCGCATATGTTGAAGCATTAAAAATTATTCAAAAGCCACTTGAAAATTACAAAAGAGAGTGTTCGACGTTCAATGCATTTAAAAGCAGATATTATTTAAACTTTTATTAACTGAAAAATGTAACACAAAAAATGACACAAGAAACAAGGCCTAATTAACAAGGAAGTTGTTTATACATAAAATTATGACATTTAGATAAATTATAACCATAAAATTATTTTAATTCGGTTACCTATTAACTGATAACTAATTGAATATTCAACCCTACTTCTTTTTGCTCTTTTACTGACTTTTTAAATTATAGTGTACAGTAATCAGGTACAATACATGCATGAATTCCACAATTCTCATTCCCCTCTACTAATATGTACACTTATTATCTGGCTACATTTATTTCATTCTTTTTAATTGTTTTTTCCGCTTGGAATTTCGTCGTTGGCCCTCGGGAAAATCCTTTGCCCGGGGGCCAAGATGGCAAGGGGGTCATACAACATTTTCCTCCTCAAGAAAATCTCCCATTTTGCTCCAAAATGCTCCCTCCACTCTTGTGTGCTATTGTAATGGGGCAAATACTGTTTGATCCCCAGATTTGAGTCACTAATAAACTTTACAATCCGTCTATTTCGCGCTAAAATGGCATCCAGACCGTCTTTCCCTGCAGAAGACGGCACTGCTGAGCTCAAGAACGCGACCAAATAAAAGACATCCTCATCAGGCGTCACCAAAGATGTCCCATTTTTCCATCTATACAAATCAAATTCCAATATATGCATCAAATTTTGAAAACATAACATTGTGATCCGTTGCTAACTCATTGAAATGTCAACATAAACTTAGTTGATATTTTAATACACTATGTTAACATTTTAATGTGGTCGTGTTTATATTTTTAATAAAGCACCCCGTAACATTTCAATATATGTATAAATTAGTACTACCTGGATTTATTAACAGGGTAGATCAAAACAGGGCCATTGCTTGTATCCTTGACAATGTTGTGGAAGACTTCCTTAGCAAAGCCATGGATGCTGCTTTTTGGCACAAGTAGATTCAGCCATGGATGAGGCACGTCCCACAGGTTGTTCTCGCGGAGTTTCATCTCCGACACGTGGACTCTGTCTAGGAAGTCCACGTAGGAGACCTCGGACATGAACAGGGTCGGGCGAATGAAGCTCAACTCGGCTAAAAGGCTGTCCACTTCCTGCATCAGAAAAAGTTTGAACTCGTGCACGAGTGAAATACGAGATTAATGGTATCGATGAACCTCACCCGTTCAATCTCGCCAACGTCTTCTAAGTTGAAATACTTTGCCAGTTCCAAGCAGAACAGAACCCTTCCTTCGGAAGTGAACTGTTCTGCTTGGACCGGATCCTTCGGGTTGAAGGAGGATCTCCAGTTGTTTAGCAGTCCGGTTCTGTTTATCACGATGAATCCTTCCAAGTAGTCAAGAGCGCCTCGTGAAGAGGATATGAGACGCTCTTGATCGTTGGTGAATGCGGTGAAATCAGAGTATAATGCTCTGATCCATTTAACCTGCAAGGAGAGGGATGTAATCATATAAATAAATCATATTGTTTCATTTTATAGTAACAAAGATTTGTTTTATCACCTTCGCCGGAGCTGGTTCCAGAGCGATTCTGGCCTCTGTGATGATCCCAAACTGGCCTAATCCGCCGAGAACTGCGTTGAAGAGATCGGCGTTCTGCTCGTCGGAGCACGTAACCACATCTCCCCTGCCTGCAGTTATTGCTAATTAGAAACTTCGTACTGTTTCCTAAAAATAGAAACTTTGTAAACGGCACGTGTTTGAATGCAAAATGGGTAAAGTAAGAGGGATTAAGAGAAAAAGTAGTGAAATTAATGTTAGTTGATTATGTGATCCATTTTCTAAAATGGAAAGTTTCTATTTTTCGAAAACAGAGAATTTCTATTTTTTGGAAAGGGAATACATAATTCTCTTTTTTTTTTGTGGGATGCATGAGATGATTGACCTGTGACGACGCGTAGCCGGTAGACATTGTTGATCTGAGGGCCGTGCCGGAAAGCCTGGCCGCTGATGCCGGCGTTGGAGAGAGTGCCGCCGACGGTGAGGTGGAGGTAGTCGGTCCAAGATTTGGGAGTGAGGCCCCTTTTGAGGCTCTCATGGAGGATGTTTATCCATAGCTCACCGGCCGAGACGTCGACATAGGGGTAATGATCCGCGGTGTGGAACACCATCCGCGGGGATTTGTAGGACTCCATGTGGATGACCACGCCATTGGGGGCCAGGGACTGGCCCTCGAGGGAGTGGCCGTGGCCGCGGGCGGCCACGGTGAGGTGGGAAGTGAGGCCTAGGTTGAATACATGTTTGATGATATGGGCAATGTTGGAGGTGGAGTTTGGGTAGAGGACTGCTGTGGGCATGAGATGGTATCTATTGCCAAAGTCTTTAGATGCATGGTTGATGTTGTGGAAGCTTAGGTTGCCATAGAGAGTCATTGTGTAAAGTGAAGGGGGGTTGGTGGGGAGGTGGTTTCTATTGGTTGTGATACCAAGCAAGAAAAGTAGTGCTATTTTGAAAACTAGAGGCTTTAGTCTAAAGAGTTTGTTGGATTGTGATATGAACATGTCTCTTAATTGTTATTGTAGGATTTGTAGTAGAGTCTCTCTCTCTCTATATATAATGTATTGATGTTAATAGAGTGGTGAAAGATTCACAAGAAAATATAAAGGCGAGGTGATGTAGTAATGTAGGCGAGAGGAAAAGTACTATTGTTCCTATCTTAATAGAAAATTACATATTTTAAAACTATTTATATAATTATGTAAAGATGAATGACCTAACCTAATACTAATCCATCCTGTTATGGATGCCCTTATAGGTTTGTGTTAAAATGACAATCTCTCTTAAAGTGACACCGTGACACTACTTATACAACAATATTATAAACGCTACACAGCAATATCCAACACGCTATACATCAACCTATCTATAGCGTGTTGGATATTGCTGTGTAGCGTTTATAATATTGTTGTATAGCGTGTTGGATATTGCTGGACAAGAAAAATTGTTGTATAAGGAGCAACAAATTGTTGGCCGAGTTTTTCAACGTTTTTTTTTACCACGTGGCAGCTTATTATTCGTCCACGTGTATAAATGATTGGCTAGGAATGGTGGTATGTTATTATTTTAAGGGGTGGTGGCACCCTAACATGCCCATGCCCTTATATAGTTATATTGAACTTTTATTTGTTTGATAGCTTAGGGTGATAGATACTTGACCTACAATATTATGGTGGGAGTTTAGAGGCCCCATATCTTCTTTAAACATCATAGAGACCGATCATATAACTACTCCATGATATGTGTGATTTGTGACCCAAGATTTGGAGCCTATCATTTTATGTGTTACTGTATAATTTGAGTTTCTGATTTTTATTTTATTTTAAAAAGAGTTCCGGCAGGAGGTGAGATCTAAATAGATTGATTAGTTTTTATGTTACTACTATATAACACATTCATGAATAATATTGCACTCGTTAAACTTCTATTAAATACCGAGTGTATATTATATTGAAAGTAGTGGTCATGGACCCAAAATGTGGGCCACAGAGGATTTAGTCATGTGATGAATCGATTAAAATGGGATAAGGAGGTGTAATTTGATTAATCAAAGTTGCGCTTACTTTCATGGCTCGATGCTCCCTTTAAAAGATCTCACAAGCATATATGAATGTCCTCGTTTTATGTTATTGCATGGTTGATTGAATATTAGAAACAAAATAGTTTTCCAGAACTTCAAACCCAACTGGCCGGGAGTTCGAGAAGAGAGGTCTTTTGTGGCGAATGGAAATATGGACTAAAGGATGGTGCCCGAATTTTCCTTTTGCGCCAGGCCTAGTGATGGATAACTTGGATGATATTAGAAGCTGGATGGATGCACGGAGCACACGATAAGGTATGTTCGTGGGTTTGCAGTGGCAGGTACATTAGTTTCGGGTTAGTGTTTGTTTTTGGCATTGAGAGCTTTGATGTCGCTGTTTGTGGCCTTTCTTTTTAAATGTTAGCTTTATTCGGAATATTTGTTGAGAATTTTGTCCCAATGCTCGCCCCATCATATAGCTTGAGCATTTTTCTGTTTATTAAAAAGAACTACTAATAGAAAATCATAATTGTCAAGTAAATAATATAGAGTGACAATACAATAAGTTACTTGCCGAGTCATAAATGATGCCTTGGATACCAACAATGAGACAATTCTGTATTATGTCCACATAAATACCAATAACATTTCAGTCGATGCTTTCCCACTTAGAAATAAAATATTGTTCTTAGTAATGTATATAGTTCATCCATTATCAATTTTGCTGTTTATGTTGTGTCGTAGGGATACCACTTCAATAGGTTGTTGAAAGTATGTAATAATGCCCATTTTAGGAATAAAACTTAAAAAATGTTTCTATGGATTTGATTTAGCTAGCACAATCATTTATTTAAAAGGTCATTTTAATGGAATTTTGAGCTATCTTACAAAAATATTAGCTCCTTGATCGATATTTGTCTTACTTTGTAGATCAACTGGCTAACTTTCATTTTTTATGTTTTTATTGACATAGTTGAATATTAGTTGCAAAACTGTATATTGTTTAAACTTATACAGTTAAATCATTATACATGATCCAAGTCAAAAGATATACGGTTGATGTTGAATTTGTTTGTATGATAGAAAAAAGAAGAAGAAATATTGGTTTTTTCTATTATTTGAAGCCTCTCCGGTATGTGTTTTAAAATTTAAACTATGCTTAGATAATAAAAGTACGTACTCCCTCCGTCTCAAGGAAGAAGACATCCTTCTTAGGCAGCACGAGATTTTATGCAGTTTTATTTTACTGTCTTATTTAGAGAGAGTAAAGTAAGATCGATGGAATAATGTAGAAATAAAAGATGTTGAAAGTGGTCATGTTTAGTGGGACAGAGAGAGTACAAAACAACAACCACCATATTAAAACTCACATTTTATTTCATAGATATTTTACATTATAAAATGGATGAAAATATTTCTTTGTTTTTCATTTGAACTTCTACATATGAGAGTATTAATTTTAATTAATTTTTTGGTTTATAAATAGTCTTTTAAATCTTTTCACTGTGTCATTTACACTTTGGTTTATGTTCGGTAGCTTATATTTTCAATAAACGATAAAATGTTTAAGTTAGAAATTGTAATGGGGCACAAACAATATTCTGGTATGAAAAGTGGATGAAAGGAGAGAGTTTTAAACTTATTTTTCCAATGCTATTCATGTTGTCAATCCAGATAAACAAGTTCATAGAGGAGATGAGAGTTTAAGGAGAAACAAAATTGGAGATGGAACTTGAAGTGGAGGGGAAATCATTTTACTTGGAAGGAGGATCTTTTTGAGGAACTTTTTCTAGCCATGTATTGCTTAGATTTGAGAGAAAACAAAAGGAATGAAATAGGGTGGTTCATCAATAAGTCAAATGTTTTCTCTTCATCTAACTTTATTTTCCAGGTTACTTGATGTATTGACATATGAGCACAACAAAAAAATAAGGTCTTGCTTGCAAAAAATGTTGTCCCACCACAAGTAATCTTATATGTTTGGTTTGTCATTCAGGGAAGACTCAACGTCGAGGTTAGGCTTCGCAGATTTTGTACTCCAGAACTCAAGATGATAAGTGTGCTTATGTGAAGAAGAGTCATAGAGCCCGAAGCATATCATTTTTAGCCATATAGTCTCTCGTAGTCTTTGGTATTAATGGCGATTGAATATCACTTTTTGCATGGCCCAAGGAACCAATGGCTTGCTTCATCGCTTACATGAACACTCTTCTATTCAAGTTTGATGAAAAAAAAGCCTTGGAGCTTTACGTCATTGCTTTGTCAATTTGAAATATTCGGAATAAGGTCATTTTTAAGGATTGGAACTGAATTGGAAGCTCGAAATATAAGACTTATTTGGCGCCTTCAATTATGAATTAAAAGTTGGTGTCTGAATTTCACCATCCCAACGGAGTCCTTCACCAACAACTTGAATAATCTTAGAACATCTCCAAGAGGAGAAGGTATATAGAAAATGTATATCATACATTTACCTTCTTATAAAGTGAAATATACCCTTCTAAAAAGTAACACATTCCAAAGGGAAAAGGTATAAGGAAAGGTAAATTATTTTTTAAAAATAAAATAATAGTATAAAATGCATTAAAAAATATAAAGTGTAATACCTTCTCAAATACTCCCTCCGTCCCAAGATAAGTGACTCACATTCCTTTTTGGGATGTCCCAAGGTAGGTGATCCATTTCCTTTTTTGGCATTCTCTCTTTTACTTTTTCTCTCTACTTTATTAACTCTCTTACTTTATTCACTTTCCATTTTACTAACAAACCCCATTTTCTTAAATCTCGTGCCGAAAAGTTTTAGGTCACTTATCTTGGGACGGAGAGAGTACCTTTTTCCCTTGGAGAAGGGTTTTTCATGAAAAGAAGACAAATATGGTAGTTATGAGATTTTACCTCTCCATGGATGGGGAGATAAACCTCTTCAAAATGGGAAAATGTATAATATCTTCTCAAATACCTCTCCCTTTGGAGAATGAATTTTTATGAAAAAAGATAAATATGGTAGTTATATTAATTTACCTCTCTATTTATCTTTCCTCTTGGAGATGCTCTTAGAAGTTGGACCATAGGGTAAGATGCTTGTTTGCTTGGATCTGTTTGCTGCTTTCCAAATTGTTGGGTTGCTCCTTTTCCCTTAGGCTTTTATGTTTACTTTGTTATTTCTTTCTTGGTTAGGTTTGATATTATGAGTTAGATGCTAGATGCTGTTTATATTTGTTTTTGTTATTTTTTTTTATGGGACTGAACCCTTTGTGAACTTTCAAAATACACACTACAAATTGGTGCAGTGCACTTGATCTTGAGATTAATCATTCAGTCAAATTGATGAAGGGTTCCGATCGGATTAAATATATTTGTTAAAGAGACTCAAGTGGTCGACAAGTATTTTAAAGCACTTAATTGAATAATTGAATTACAAGAGGCAAATAGTTTTTAAAAATTTTAAATTAGGCCATGTTTCATGCATATGATATTAATGGACATTAACTAAACCAAGTCCCCTTAATGTGAATTTTTTTGTCTGGCAATACTAATACAAAGGTATTATGATGTTTTATTAGTCCAAAGTCTTTGTCCTAGTGACAATGAGATTAGACATTATTGTTTGAGGTACTAAGTTCGAACACTCATTATTATTATTATTTCTACTTTCCTTCTTTGTATAGGAGTTTGTTTCATTATTTTCATTCTATAGACGAACATGATTATTATTAGAGATCTGATATGATTTAGTTTGGTTGATGTTATTTTATGTCCATAAATGATAAATCGTGATTTAGTTGATAAAATATTAAAATGTTTTACTCCAACTAATAAATCAAAAATTAAGTGGCTGATCAATTAAGTTGTCACATTAGAATTCATGATCGATCCACATCCATTTACACACGCCAGATTCGGCAAATTATCACTTGATAAATCTGCAAATACACACACGGTTTTACTTAGGTAAAATTGTAAAGAGTATTTTCGAAACTATTTGTATATCGTCCTAAAGTTTCAACAATATCAATAAAACATTTGAACTATTGACAATAATTATACCACAAATTACTTAACTGACACTAAAAAAAACTTGTTTTGTAAGGAGATAAAATTCGTGGGTTTTAAAAAGTAACAGCAATTGATTAGGACCTAAAAGAAAGCGTTTCTAAATGAAGGACACAGTTAATTTAATTTTTTAATTTTTAGGACACTTCCATTTGCTCCTCTAATGTTAGTTGGAATACAAACAATAAGTACGCTTTTTGAAACGTTGGTATGGTAGTACTTAATTTATTAAAAATATCCTTAATGATTTTTTTTCGATTGTAGTGTGACAATTTTTGCATGGTTATGTATATTGGTTAAATTTTCGAAAATATATATCATATCATTCTAATATCATTATATTTATAACTTTAAGACAACACTAACTAAATAACAACTTTGTATCCCAACAACTCTAAAACAAATCAACGCACTTTAAACTCTCAATCACACGTACCGCCCCCGAATTCCACATTGTTATGTTATTCGTTTTAGATCAAGCTCTCACAAATTTATTTTTGGATTATTCCAAAAGACCTCCTACCTTATAATTATATGGGGCTCAATCAATAGTCGAACCATTAATTTGAAGTTATTAAATATCAACACATAATACATGGTTGCGGCGGATCCAACTGAATTTTTGATTTGGAGTGAGATAAATAATTATAGCGATTTGATGTTTCAAAATATCGATCTTTTTCCTTCTCTTTAATTTGTTCTCTCAATTAAAATTTTTAATCTTATTTTTAACTAAGATATTCATTGTATATAAATGTGATTTTTTTTTAATTTAGTGTTACTACTACTTAACTGACTTTCATTATTCAAAATAAAGGGTATATTATAGATAAATTGTTTTAGCATTTGTAGAATGTGTTCTCTTTACTAATAAATCATTTTTATTGCGTGTATTACTTTTACTAATAAATCATCCTTTTTAGCTTATCTCAGAAATGTTTCAATTATTTAAACAAATAGAATGTAAAAAAATAAAATACAATAGAAGAATTTAAAACAAAAAATAATACTTAATACATTAGAAAATAATAAAAATACATAATGCTTTATAAGATGAGGAATTGTTTTATAAATAAAGTGTATAAGATGAATTTGAAGTAGAAATATAGGAGTACAAAATAAGGGCGTTAGAAGAGAAGGAAAAGAAATCCATTAAAAACAATTAGAATATATTATAAGAGAATTAATTAATTTGAAATGAAATAAAATAAATGCATAATCTTTTATAAGATTATTAAAATACATAAAACGGATTTTAAAATAGACTCAAAGAGGTCTGTGTGTCTTTGTTTGGTTGGTTGTTAATTTAGCTTTGACTTTAGACTTCTGGTACTTTGGACTGTGTTATTTTTGTTTGCTTGTTCACTGTTTCTCGGTTGAGCCTTTTGATAAAAAAAAAAAAAACTCAAAGAGTAAAATTTGAAGAGACCAAAACAAACTTTAAAAAAATTGAAAGAGAAAACTTAAAAATCCGACTTGTACACAATTTCTAAAGCCTAAAGGAAGAATCTTCTGTTGGGCTAGGAAAGCAACTTGTAATGCTACTAATATCTTATTTTTGGGATACAGTTGTATCCCTTTTTTCCCCAGTGGATCCGCCACTGCATGGTTGATATTAAATAATTTTTTATTTGAGATACTACTGGTTACTCATATAAGGTAATTCCAACGAGTATTCTATTAATTAGAATTAGAAAAGTTAAAGTTTTGAATTGAGTTGTGATTTGTCGTTAATATTAATAATGAAATACTTAAAAATTAAAGGCAAGAAATATTGGTTGCCCAAACCTACATGTTAAGAGGCAAAATCATGTAGTACTAATTGTTTGTGGCTGTCATTCCAATCTGTTTTAGATTTTGAAAACTTTCTTATCAATCACAATCATCCGCTAAGTCCCATTTTAGGAAAAAAATAGGCTAGCATAATGAGACTTTATATTTGCATCTTTCAATATTTCCATTAAATCGGAATTATATGCAAGTTGTAGAAAATTTATCATTCCATCTCTCGTGATGTTTCTATTTCTGAAGAATGATTTGATTGCACGTCACAATTTATAGTGCCGATTCCCATTATTGGAAATATAGCGTGCAACGTTACATAGATTTAATTGGTGGAGTGACTATGTTCACAATTAGAAGGTAACGGGTCGAAATTAATCAAATTAATGTGTTGTTAATATATTTGAGGATTATTGATTAATTTACGATTGCTTCAAACATTAGAGAAGTATGGTTCTAAGTTTTTAATAGATAAAGGGCGTGTTCCAATTCATGATAATATTAAAGTTATTAGTGTGATAATATTTTCCTCTATTTTTCATGTGTAAAAAATCTAATATCTATTTATTTATCATATTTATTATTTCTATATATAAAAAAATCTAATATCTATAAAGGCATTTTTATATGTATTAGAAAACACAATTACTAATTTCTACAATAAGAAAAGTTTATAGAATAGAAGAACTATAGTATACATATTGTTTATGGACAATTTTTTCGAACTGTTTTTATTTTAATATGTTATTCTCACAAAATATAAAATATTGGACATGTCAAAACTTAATTAATTGACCGCATACACAATTGTTATATTTGATTTGATATTTTTTTTTTAGAATACATTCATTGATTTCTAAGACAATAACAAGTCGTTATATATTATGGTTACGAGTATGTATGACTTTATATATAGCATATGATATTACGCCACAAAATCGAAAAATAAAAAATGAAATGAAGATGTGAGATATAAAATCTCATTCACTACTTTTTGCACAATAATTAATGTGTGATTGTGTGTAATTGTTTTTGTTGAAGTCCGAATTCTCCAATTGTGTGGAATCTAGAAAAGATTTTGATACGTGATATCATAGAGGCCATTCATTTTATTTTCCCATGCATGATTTTTTTCAATATATTACCATTTTCGAAATATATAATTTAAGGCTTTTATATGATTATAATATTTAAGTTAAATCAATATTTGCAAAATTTTCACTTTTTTGTGTGGAATAGGCCTTTTTTTTAATTTTAAAAAATAGTAGAAAATTCACCAGTGTTCCATAACGCAAGACTCTCCAAAACACATTACATTAATTAAATTGAATAATATAATCGAAGAAGGCATTATCAAAATATTGATTAATGAAAGTAGGAAACATTAGAAGGCGGCAGACAATCTTAGTAAATGCTACTCCCATCATCATGTCAATTGTGTCGTTGTCTTAACTTTTACCAAATGAATTCTGTTGTCCAATGCTAATATTCTTGTTAGTTTTGTTTAAATATCTTAGAAAAGTCTCGTTTTCATCGTTCTTACTATCAAGATTTAAATAATTAATTTACTCAAAAATGATTTAGTAGTGATAGTCATAAATATAATTCTAGTATATGGTAAAATTTGATTCTATTTACTAGAAAGAGAGAAAGTATATTTGATCATCTTGTATACTAGCGAGGGAAAAGTTTAAAAAAAAATTCTAGAATACATTTTTCATGAGATTGATTACATTGATAAACACTTTTTTTTACTTCCTCCGGTCCGTTGACCATTAGGAGTTTCAATTTGAGTGCGGCACATTTTAAGAAATGTAAAAGAAAGTAAGTGAGAAAATATAGTGGAATTTGAGACCCATGTTAATATAGTAATCTATTAATTTTATGATAGAATATGAGTGGAATGAGATATTGGAAAATGGGGTCTATCTATCATTTATAATAAAAGTGAACTAGAACTCCTAATAGATGATGGACTAAAATGGTAAACCGAAACTCCTAATGACGGACGAGGGAGTAACAATTTTCCTAAAATTGGAATGAAATTGAAAATCCTACAAAAACTTAAACCATAGTCGTAGGTCATGTTTGTCTATAACTATGATGAGCCCAAAGAAATTTAGAAATGCCATTACTAACAAGTTGTAAATATAGTGGCAAAATCTATGATTATGTTTCTTGAATTTAGGCCGAGACAAAAGTTTAGCTACGCGTTCAAATGTATTCCTCAAAATTCAAGAATAGAGCGAGAAGATATAAATTATGATTAAGGGTAAAACTTTAAAAGTGATCATATATATGTTGTTACAAATCAACAATTAGCTGTCAAACATCTTCTTTACAATTAATTTTTTGTCACATCATATATTTTACTTTCTTGTGGCTATGATAAGCTTAAACAAGAATGCGCAAGATCTGGATTTTTAATTCATCATTAATAAATGTAAACTACATTTCATTTTTTTGTCTATAAATGAAATACTATATCTAATGATCGATATTACTCATATATAATTAAACAACTTGCGAAGCCACTTTGGGTGTTGACTATTGAAAGGGCACTAGTTATAGTAATTTTTATTTATTTGATTCGAGCCATCAAATTGTCACCCCATGTTGATTTTTGGCCCAAACACTATATTGTTTTACAGAATTATGATGTTGTTTACTAGTAACTGGGGCCAAAATTATACTCCCTCCGTCTCATAATAAACGTCACACTTTCTTTTTTAGTTTGTCCTACAAAAGATATCACATTTTCTTTTATAGAAAAAGTTCTCTCTCACATTAATATAAATATATTATTTTCTCTTTCCACTTACCACACAAAACAACACATCCTAAAATCTCATGCCAATCCCCAAATGTGACTTGACATCTATTATGGGACGGAGGTGTACTTTATAGACTTGAACTCTTGCTTACCATCCAAATTTTACTTTATAGACTTGTACTTTTGCTAACCATCCATTTTATTTTTGTAAAAATCTTCTTTTAACTCCAACTTGGTGAGCTTAAAATGTTTAGACACGCAGATGTATATATTAGTATTCCCTTAGTCCTACAAAAATATGCACTTTTTCATTTTTAGTTTGTCCCATAAAAATATACACTTCCTAAATTTAGAAATTTTTTCTCTCTAATAAGATGGGACCCATTATCCACTATCAATACTTTAATTACTTTTTCTTTCTACTTCTCTTACTTTATCGATTGTGCATTAAAACTCATGCCCAACAAAAAATGTATATTCGTATGAGACTAGAGATGTATTATTTTTTGTTGGTAAAATAGAGACTTAATTAGCTATAAATCCATGTACTAGTACTCTCTCTGTCTCATTGAAGATGACTCACTTTCCTTTTTGGTTTGTCCCAATTAAGATGACTCTTTACTAAAAATGGAAACACATTTCTCTCTACTTTATTCCTTTTCTCTTACTTTACTTTCCCCACTTCACACACAAAATAAAATTGTATAAATTCTCGTGCCGCCCAAGGAAGGGGTCATCTTCCTTGTGACGGAGGGAGTACTTTCTTTATGTATAATCCATGTACTAATACTCAAATTTAGTCCAATTTGAAGTTGGCTTGACACCGATTGACCGAAACTTTAATACTCCCTCCGTCTGTCATAAAATATCTCATTTTTTTCTTTTTCGTCCATCCGCCAATAAATGTCTCATTTCACTTTTACCATATTTGGTAAGTGGACCAAATATTCTACTAACTCATTCCACTCGCATTATTATAAAACCAATATATTAAAGTAGGTCTCACATTCCACCAACTTTTCTACCCACTTTACTTCATAAAGTCAAACAATTTCATAAAACTCGTGCCCATCAAATATGAGACATTTAGAGCATCCACAATGGGGCGCCCTATAGCCCACGCTATAGGGCGCCATATCCTCCGCCACATCAACATTTTATTCTCCTACACATCCACCTGCAGTAGGACGCAATTTTTAGGGGCGGTTATGTGCCCAAATACGAAATACAAAAAAATTTTTTAAAAAAAACTTCATTTTATTGAAAGTTGAAAGAGTACAATACAAAATACTTAAAAAAACTACAATTTCAGCGGCGATTACGTGCCCAAATTTCTTCAACCATGTCGGACATGAGCCGAGCATGGTCTTGTTGGTTGCGCATTGAGGCCTGTGCCGCTAGAACCTCATTGTAGCTCATCGGTAATCCTCGAACGTGGGACGGGGTCGCCGAGCCGAAGCTAGATCCAGCTTCATCATCGCCCCAATCGGTGACTCTTGCACCTTCGTTTTTGAATATCATGTTATATAAGATGATGCACGCATACATGACATCGACGATGACTTCCTTGTACCAGAAACGCGCTGGATCTTTCACTATTGCCCAACGCGATTGGAGCACACCAAATGCCCGCTCCACATCCTTTCGCGCGGCCTCCTGTCGTTGCGCAAATAAAGCTCTCTACCGATCCGTTGGGCAACTGATCATCTTCAAAAAAACAGGCCACCTCGGGTATATGCCATCGGCCAAGTAGTACCCCATATGATGCTGGCGTCCATTTGCAGTGAACTCGATGGCCAAGCCGTTGGCATTGCATTGCTCGGTGAAGAGATACGATGTGTTCAGGACGTTGATGTCATTGTTCGATCCCGCCACACAGAAGTAAGCATGCTAGATCTAGAGCCGATGGTCAGCGATGGCTTCGAGGATCATTGTCGGGTGGCTAGCCTCTCCACGCCGTTGGGCAATTCTTCCACTCTCAGTGCATACAATCTATGCTACCTGGCATTCCACGAAAGCTGTGCACCTTCTCATGCATGTTCATCAGGGCCTGGCAATCGTCAGCGGTCGGCCTTCGCAAATATGTGATGCAGAAAGCCTCCACAACTCCCCGACAAAATTTCTCCAGGCACTCGCGGCCAGTTGTCTCCTCCAGTTGTCCGTCATGGTGCTGTAGGCCAACTGCTGGAGAGCAACCGTGCACTTCTGCAACGGCGTAAGTCGGGGTCTGCCAATGCTATCTTCCCGATACTGGAACAATGCGGAGAAAAACCACCGGGCCCCACCGAGGCTCCTCGGCAAAATAGTCTGCGAACAGACGTTGGTGAGCTAAGTCGTGCTCGATGGGGACAAAGGTCCAACGTCAAATTAGCCTCTGGACCTGCTTCGCCGCTTCACGCTCGCGCCCCATTTCGACCAAGCAATCCGCCACAGCCTCATGAACGCAATCGAATAAGGCCCGAGTAATGCCCTCCGAGGTACTCCAGTCGCCGCCGAGATTCATTTTTAGCGTGAGAAAGATTGGTAAAGAGAATTGAGAGATGGGAGAGAAAGATTGGTTTGAAAAATGGAATGAGAAATGAGGTATATATAGATAAGAAACTATAAAAAAATAGAAAATGCGTTGCTTCGTCGGCGGATGACGCATAGGGCGCGGACGAAGCATCCACCATGTTATAGTGGCGGACAATGAGGCAGACGATGCATCGGGCGGACTATCGTCCATCCCATTGCGGATGCTCTTAACTGCGGACGATAATTGCTAACGTGAAATCACATGTACCGGGGTTTTTCACCTTTGGGGTGATTCTATTATATAGGTTCCCAAAATAGGTTTTTTTTTTCTCTCTTTTTACCATTAGTTTGATGTTATGCGTATCTTAGCTAACCTATGTGATACTCCGTCCGTCCACCATTAGGAGTCTCATTCGTGGACGGCATGGATTTTAAGAAATGTTAAGAAAAGTTGGTGGAAAAAAGTTAATGGAATAGAGATCCCACTTGTATATATTAATTTTAAATGAAATGTGATTGAAATGAGTTAGTGGAAGGTGGGACCCTATTACCATTTATGGTAAAAGTGAACCGGGACTCTTATTCGTGGACGGACTAAAATGAAAAAACGGGACTCTAATTCGCGGACGGATGAAGTATAACGTGGTTATAGCATTGAAATTGAACTCAGATTATGATAAGCCCTTAATTCTTTGCTGATTATTATGCAAGTACAAGGTCTCTATGATTGTTACTATTACTCTAACTATAATAATAATAATAATAATAACAATAATAATAATAATAAGTAAGTTATTATTATTATTATTATTATTGTTATTATTATTATTATTATTATACTTTGTTTTGATGTTTTTGCCACTTAATAACTTAGAGCAATGGATAGTGATAATTTGTTTGCGAGAAGTATAGTATTATCATCGCACAGAATCGCGTTACAAGAGAACATGGGTTGACGATATCCCTTTGTGTAGTTCGAAAATATTTGTAATACAAAATTAGATAGTTAGATTAATTTTCAGTATAAAAGTTTTAATTATTTCAAGACTCAAAAATATTCTCTTTTCGTGTATAATCTATAGTGTTATTTTTCCATTTTTGTTGTCCACAAAAATTAGACTTGTCCATTTTTGGTAGGTTTCTCTCTCTATTTTCTAATAAGGTGAGTCTTACTTAGTACTCACCACTAATAATACTACTATCATTTTTTCTCTCAATTTCTCTTTTATTTATAAATTTTGCATTATAGTTTGATGACACAAAGGGAATGTTAATTAATTATAGTTGTAAACAAGGTTAAATAATAAATAGATTTTGATAACTTAAACACGTGTGATAAATATAGATTTTGCATACTTGTAAGGTCTAGATTGGATTGGGTAGATGTTATGCATGAGAAATAAGTTCTTCAATTGCACTTTTTATTCAATTTGTAATTTTAACGTGTTACGTGAAAAATGCACGAGACATGAAAAAAGGCCGAATTTGAAGAACGGAGTCAACTGACTGACCAAGTCAGGCCGAATTCAAATCTGTATATTTTTTAGAACCATCGATTTAAGTGTATATACAAAGAAGTGTATGAATATAATTTTTATATTATGTGAAACTGAAACAGTCCTAATAATGATTTAAATCAACTTAAATTATTATTAGGGGTATATTAGTCAAATTAGTAAATAATATTATGAAAAAAAACATAATGGTAACATGGTATAGACATTACGTCTCCAAAATCATTACCCCTTATAAAAATAATATTGTAATGTTGAATATGCATAATACGGTAATTCCAATTAAAGTTTAAAAAAATGTATATAGGGCATAATTTTATGCGCATTAAATCATTCAACAACAAATTCCAGAGAAGATATTTTCCATAAATTCCATACCAAAACAGGTTCCACCATAAATTAATTTTCCTGGTGCTATTTCTGAAACTGTAAATGCATTAAATGTGAAAAATCCTTCATCCCCAATCTCAGTCTCTATTAGTTATTACTCCCTCCGTTCCAAGGAAGATGACTCTTTTCTTGCACGGCACGAGATTTTATATAATTTTATTTTGTGTGTTAAATGGAGAGAGTAAAAAAAAAAAAGAGAGGGAATAAAGTAGAGATAAAAGGATTTCTATTTTAAATAATGAGTCATCTTGGTTGGGAGTTGGGACAAACCAAAAAGGAAAGTGAGTCATCTTTAATGGGACGGAGGGAGTGCCATATATCAACTGGAAATCATTAAAGCTATGGAGCGGCCAGGCAAACCATATATATAATAACATTTCAATAAGTGTACTTATGTATTAAAATATCATTATAATAAAGAAAAATATCATTAAGGACATTTTTAATACAAATAAGAGCATTCGCAGCGGTGAGTTTTGCCGTCCGTCCGTCCGTGCCGCTGAGCACGAATATTATGAACAATATTGTGCCGCCTATGAAGTCTATGTCGCCGCCAATACCCCCGCCCCTCCTCCTCAACCAACTAGAGCAAAACGTCGCTACATCCCTCGTGATCGAGAGGGAGCCCATGAAAGGCTCGTTGCCGACTATTTTTCCGACCAGCCGCGGTATCAAGAAGATTACTTTCGACGCCGTTTTCGCATGTCAAAACGGTTGTTTATGCGTATTGTCAACACATTATCCACCCGCGTTGAATACTTTCAAGAGGTGCAGACGCAACCGATCAGCAAAGTCTCACGGCGTTGCAAAAGTGTACTTGTGCCATCCGACAACTTGCTACTGGGCAAACGGCTGACCTCTTCGACAAGTATTTGCATGTCGGTGAGTCAACTGGAATCCTATGCCTCAAGAGTTTTTGCGACGGCGTTCGTTCTGCTTTCGGCGAGGAATTCCTTCGGGCATCCACCACCGACGATTGTCAATGGTTGCTTCGTCTTCACGAAACAGTCCACAGTTTCCCCGGTATGATAGGCAGCATTGACTGTATGCATTGGAAGTGGAAGAATTGCCCAACTGCTTGGAGGGGGCAACACTTAAGCGGCCACAAAGGTGGCGGTCCAACGCTTATCCTTGAAGCGGTCGCCGACTACCGCCTATGGATTTGGCATGCATATTTCGGTGTTGCCGGATCCAACAACGACTTGAACGTGTTATATTCTTCACCACTCTTCGATGATGTTTTGAATGGTGTAGCACCGGCGATCGACTTCACCGTCAACGGAAATGCATACCACATGGGTTACTATCTCGCCGATGGTATCTACCCAAGGTGGTCGACTTTCGTAAAGTCGTTCAGCAATCCACAAGAGCAAAGACAGATTCTTTTTGCGCAGCGTCAAGAGTCTGCTCGGAAAGACGTCGAAAGAGCTTTTGGTGTCCTTCAAGGCCGATTCAACATTGTGAAGTCCCCTTCTCGGCTTTGGTACGTTAAGAATATCGCCGACATCATGTACACGTGTATTATCTTGCAAAACATGATTATAGCTGATGAAGGACCGATGGCGGCTAACTTTTACGACGAGGATGAAGCCGGAAGCTCAACCGCGAGGTCTTCCCCACGCCGAGGTGTGCATACGACGGTGAACGAGAGGATGGAAAGAAGACACACAATGCGCGATACAAGAGCCCACACTGAGCTACAAAAAGATCTAATCAATCACATTTGGGCGAAATTCGGCAACGAGTAGTGCAATTTTTAATTTTTAGGATTTTAATTGTGTACTTTTTAATTTTTAGGATTTTAATTATGTAATTTTTAATTTTTAGGATTTTAATTATGTAATTTTTAATTATTTTTGTAATTTGTAATAGTATTTCGGGTATTTTTAATGCATTTTAATATTGTGGAAATGTTTTTATTTAAATTGAATAATAGAATGGTGGGACCCTTGAGCTTGTCCTTAGCTAAGAGCACGGATGTGGGTGTTGTGCTCTTAGCTAAGGACAAGCAGTAAAAGTGGGTCCGAGCCCACTTCCGTGCTCTTAGCTAAGAGCACGGATGGGGATGCTCTAAGAACGTTAATTTGTGTATCTAAATATATCATAAATACTTCAAAAATCGTCTTTAGTATTGGTGTCCCCACTAAAATTAGAGGATACAATGCAAATAAAAGCGTCCAAAAAAATAAAAAAAAAAATAAGTTAATTTATCTTTAATTTAAGAACGCTTTTCTTTATCCTAAATCGTCGTTATTTTTAAGAAAATTTAAACGCAAATAGTTGTGACTCAGATTTTTGTATTCTTAAAAAATAATTTTTAATAGTGAATGAATTAATTGGGTCGTTCATGAGTATGTTACAGTAGGTGAAAAAAACAACAGGAGTTGGCAGTATAACTTGATTTTAGATTCAATTACTCACTCTAGGAGATTGAAATTTCAACTAAGTCGATACCTGTTTTATTTTACCCTTATAAATGCTTCACAGTTATTTTGTTTTAACATTAATCATATAACTGATCTAAAAATAAATGCAAAAAGTGTTATTTTATTTAGATATTTCTAAAAAAACGTACTTGCTAACTATTCTATCTATTTTTAATTTAATCAAGATACAACATGATATATATGGAGTATTATATAATCACCATATGCTTAAAATGGACTAATTTGCAAGTTTTAAATATAATTACAAATTAATTTTGTTGATTCAATTACCTAATTGTGAATTGATGCTTAAAAAATATTAAATTTAGTTCATTTATAATGAAATAAAGAATATTGAACTTATGAGGTGATGCGTAAAGAATAGGGATGCTGCCATATATAGTTTAGTAATTGAGAAATTAAACCCCACGAATAGTTAGTATTAAGAGGATATTTAGTACGTAACATTAAAATTAATTCAGATAATAATTAACTAAATTGATAAGAGAACATAAAATAAAAAACAAGTATAACAGAGCGAAAAAGGAAAAGCAAAACGAAAGAACCAAAGTAGGTACGTAGCGTCCCCAATAAATAGTAAATGTAAGACAAAAATGGAGAGCTATTAATTGATGAAGTCTAAAATAACGGTATAACTTATAAGAATATCAATATATTCATTGTGAAATTAATATTTACTTAATTGGTCAATTTCTTTTCCTAAAAAACTCATTTCCACGATTAAGAAATGGCAAATATAATAACTAAACTTTAATGGTCTTCAAAATGAAACTATAAATCAGTGGTCTCGAGAATATTTCAATTAATTTGTCACAATGAAGAGATCATCAAAGCAACACCTTATGCTAATGGCAATAGCCTTGCTTTGCATCCACACTGCAGGTTAATCCCTTTCTCAACTTTTATAGAAAAATCAAATAAAATAAGTACTAACTCTTTTTTTTTATGGGTAAATGAATTTAGATGCTAGAACGGGAGTGTGCTATGGCACCCTTGGCGACAATCTACGACCACCGAGAGAAATCGTTAATCTAATCAAGGGTAACAACATTGGTCACATTCGATTATACAACCCTAATCCGACAATCCTCGAAGCACTTCAAGGCACCAAAATCTCCGTCATCGTTGGGGTGCCCAACGACGAGATCCAAGGTATTGCGACAGATCCATCTGTCGCGACATCTTGGGTCCAAAACAACATCCGCAAGTACCAATACGTCAACTTCCGCTACATTTCCGTTGGAAACGAGATAAACCCGGCCGACAACCCCAACATCGCACCCTACATACCGACAGCCATGCAACGCATCTCCGATGCCCTGGCCGCGGTCAGGCTTCGGAGAATCAAGGTCTCCGCGGTCCTAAGCATGTCGGTTATCGGAGTATCCTACCCTCCATCGGCCGGGGCATTTCGACCCGAATTCCGCGAATCCTTCATCGATCCAATTATCAAATTTCTTCTCAAAACACATAGTGATTTTCTAATTGATGTGTATCCATATTTTGCATATGCTAGTGACCCCACCAATATTCCTTTAGACTATGCATTATTTACTTCTAAATCGGTTGTGCTTAGGGATGGACCATACCAATACCAAAACTTATTCCATGCCATGGTCGACTCGGTCCATGCAGCTCTCGAGAAGGCCGGTGGGCCCAGCCTCAAGGTTGTGGTGACCGAGACGGGGTGGCCCACGGCCGGAGGGATGGGGACTACCGTATCCAATGCATTCGCTTATAACTCACATTTGTTCAAGAGTGTGAAAAGGGGAACCCCTAGAAGGCCAAGGAAGACTTTGGACACTTACATTTTTGGGCTCATTGATGAGAATCAAAAAACTCCTGAACTTGAGAAGCATTGGGGAATCTTTCTTCCTAATAATGTCCCTAAATATCAAGTATCTTTTACTCCATAAAATGTATAACGAAAAGTGTATTGTGTTTTATTTCTTCAAGTTTCTATAACATACTGTATTATGCAATGTGATTGATTTCTTCTAGTATCTATAACACATTATGCAATTTTGCTTATTAATTTCTTCCCCCTATCCATCTCATGATTAATTAGCATATGTAGCTTTTGGGGTGTTAGAGCATCTTCATCATTTATATTAAAATTAAAATTATTTTAATATAAATATCATATCAATTATTTATTTTACTTAAATTATTTATACTAAACTTAAAATTATAAAAATATTCTCTATATTATGCGGAGCTCGGCTTGAAAAACTCAATAACTCGAGTAAATCTCAATCCAAGCATGGAATTATCCTATTCTGTTGATAAAATAGCGTCATAAATATTTTAAACGTAATCTCTTCATCCCTTAAAAAAATGACCGTTCCTTTTTGCATTAATTTTAATACTACTAATATTGAGTAAATGTGTTGGTAAGTGAAAATTAAGGTACATATTTATTACATGAGTATATTTAATAGTGAAAATTAAGGCACGTATATGAGTATTGTACTATTTAACTATAAATGGCTCATAAATGTGTGAATCATGCATAGATTTTTATGTAAATAAATTAATATAGTGGAGGAAACATATAAGAGATAATAATGTGGTAAAAGAGACCAAAATTCCAAAACAGAATGAATAATAGTTGAATATAAATTAAAATGACAAAAAAAATATATTTTAAGATACCACATCCACGATTAGGGATGTCAATCGGACCAATCCTACTTAGACTATAGACTAATCGGGCTAGAATATTTTTATTAGATTAAATTTTACAACCATAACCCTAAATGTTTGGATTTTAGATTAGCCCAGCAGGCTGACTATTAATTAATTATCATTTTTATTTATTAACTGTAAAAAGATTCTATATTTCTTATAAATAATATATACATATTCACATAATCAATAAAATCAACTGTGTAAGTAAAACTATACTTACTATAACTAAAAATAAAATAAAAATAAAAATATACTAAGATGGATATGAGAAAAAGTATTAGATATGTAAGAAAATAAGGAATTATATAATTATTTCTTAAGCATTTACTGATATAGAAAATTTTTATTTATCTGTTTCCTTTTTAATTTGTTACGGTTATAAACTTTCGCCATCTTTCACAAAAGTATATTTTTCAGAGAGAAACGAACAAGAAAATGTGGAGAAATGATTCGAATGAAAGGGTATATGACACATGATAAAAAAAATAAGTGAAAATTTTTATTTTTGTGCAGCCTAACCCGTTTAATCCTTCAGCCTAAACGGGGCTAGCCCGGTTTTTAATCATGTTGTAATTTTTTGACTATAACCCTCTAGTTTTAGCAGATTAATCTAGTCAGTCTATCCTATTCGAATTGAACTAACATTCCTTTTCATTATGGATGTCCTCTACCAGTTCCCCGTGTCGTCAATTCAATATGATCTCTTTTTCTATATATCATATCTCAACACCACAAAGCTAAGAGTCTAAGAGTATCAACAATAGTAAAAGTTATTTGGCAAAATCACAGAGTCGAAAAGTCGACTTGGAAAACAGAGGAAAAGATAAGAAAGAACTATCCACATCTATTTACGGATTATCAATTTCTTTGAGTACGTTAACATAGAGAGGAATGAATTTTGCGGGCAAAATTTTTAAAGGGCGGAAGATTGTGACATCCATAACCCAAACATGCATCATATTTGCACATTTGTGCCTTTTATTATGTTTTAAACATTTTATTATCCTTTGAATTATAGAGACGTTAAATGGATATCATCTAAGGTAGCATTTTTTTTTATTTTGTTACGGAAAATTAATATAGCTACAAATAATAGTGCGTAATTGATACGTCCGATGTATGTATATGGAATTATTTTTGATAGATGTTGATAAATGTTTTTTTTGAAATTATATAATATGTGTGTTTTTATGTACTTGACGTGTGAATTATTTATTATTTTAAATTTTGATTTTATTTATAGTAAGTGTATAAGTCGTAACTAATAAGGATTGAAGTGTCTGAGACCACAATTCCCACGATGGATGCTCTCTTCCCACGCCCATATAAATATACATAATTAATTATTATATCACAATTAATAATTTAAATTAAAAACACAATAAAAATTACACAAATTAATAATTATATTTTAAAATAATATAAATACAAAAATTAATAACTGAAATACAAAATAATAGTACTCCTTTTGTAGTCATTATTTTCAGGTAAGTTTCTCATAATAATATCTTGAAAATGAAATCTCGTATAGTTTGACTAATTAAAAGCAACGGAGAGTGTGTGTGTGTGAGTGTGTGAGGCAATGGGAAATCCGTCGTCGGATGATTTCTCAGTGATGGTTCTGGCGTCGGATCTAGGCATCGACGCCCGACCCTTTCTATCCAACCCGCCGCCGGAAGACGAGAATTGGCACGACTGCCCTTCCAATTTTCCCTCCGCCGACGATCAAAGCCTAGATTTTTCCGACCTCGATTCCCTCAGCTTCTTCCGCCGCGAAAATGGCTCTGATAAGTCCGGCAACCGTATCTTCCGCATCGTTGGAAAGTATTTTCCTGGTAATTCTCACTATTATCCATGAAATTCAATTTCTTAGTTTTAGGGTTTTTCTCCGCTATTTTTCTTTACAATTCGTCTTGCTATTTTTAGGTTAAATGTATCGTCAGCTATGGAATTTGTTTATTGTACTTATTGATTGATGGAGAAAGGGGGAAAATATCTCAATTCATTCCATTACGGTTTTTACCAGTATACAAATTTTTTAGCTGCGTTAGATGATTATCTAGTTTGGGAAAAATTGAATACTGATGATATGATTACTTCCACGGAGATGATTGAGTTAATTTCATTGGACATTCGGTTGAATTGATTCTCGTATATTGCTGGAGAGACGATCATGGCTTCTCTGGCCAAATGATCAATATAGAATACTTGGAATTACATTGACTGATTATTGTAGAGCTAATTAGTCATACAGATAAGTACATTATGTTGTGATTAGCCTTAACACAATCAGAAGACTGGTGATTGGATTGCAGATTTACAAAGAAACAATATAAGAGTACTTATTTTCAAGGCGTCGCAGTGAATTGTTTCATTTAGTTTATTCACATCCTTGCTGATACGTGTTGCCGTTGTTCTCTGTAAATGCAGCTCTTGTCATCCCGGGAGAAAGGCTTAAGAAGTATGTCTTCCATAAGATTTTGACAGAAATGGATGAAGGCCCTTTCTGCATTGTATACATGCATAGTACCGTTCAGAAGGAGGACAACTCACCTGGTCTTACAATGCTTCGGTGGATATATGAGGAACTACCTGATGAATACAAAGACAGGCTTCAGGTTGTCTACTTCATTCATCCAGGACTTCGATCGCGACTTGTCTTTGCCACTCTTGGGAGACTTCTTTTAAGTGGAGGGTTAGTTCACTTCTTTCGTACTTCTTTACTCAATTCATTACGGTGTATTTGTAAAATCATGGATGGCATGGAGGAATATGGTTGAAATCCCATCTGATTGTAACTCTTAGCTAATAGTAGCTATTTTTGTTATTGTTGCCAAAAATCTGTGTTGGCTCGGCTATAATTTACAACCCAAGTCTCCTCTCAAATTTCTCTGATTCTATTTTCAATGCATGATGGGAATGTAGAGAGATGTTGGTGTTCTTGGATTCTTGCATACAGCATAATAGATGATATCATTAATAGTAAACATAAAATGCTGTCAGTACTCATTCATTGGAACAACATTCTCCCTTTTGATTGTATTCGAATTCTTCAACTTAGATTTTCCATGAAACTACTAGCAGATATATACTCACTGTGGTCTTTGTGTCTAATTATAGACTATACTGGAAAATCAAATATGTAAGCCGCCTTCAGTATCTCTGGCACGACATAAAGAAGGGACAGGTCGAGATCCCCGAGTTTGTTCAACAACATGACGATATCCTGGAACACAGACCGCTGACAGATTATGGCATCGAACCAGATCCCATGCATTTAATGGAGGTCCCATCCACGGCTTATTCATATGGGAGGTACGACATGGGGTGGTCATCCAGAGAAGGTAGTTCTTAGTGGTATGATCTCTCGTTGTTATCGTTTTGTGTTTGTGTAATGCACGCTCTGGTGCGTCTGTTCGGCTTATTATACTGCTCTATGGGTGTGGATTTTGTTAATATGGTGGCTCCCTATGTATATGAATATATGATGACCATTTAGCAGTAAATCTTGTTTTTGTTATGGATATTTCATGTTCTTTTCTTTTGGATATATGCTTGACAAAATATGCTTGAATGTTATTTTTTGTGAACAAGACTGGGGACTCTGTGCCAATATAAAGCACAATAAATTGATTATTCATATTTCACACGAATAGTAAACGACATTTCCAGACAATTTACTTACCCAAGTATGAAAGATGGGCAAAACATACAACCAAATAAATTAATATTCTCAAAACCAATAGCAAACCATTAGAAAGTGAGGTAAATGACATTCACAATAAAAAGGGGAGTATAGGCATAAAATTTAGATTCTACAAAGTGTTCAATCAAAGCACATCTCACAAAGCCAGCAGCAACACAGAGCAAAGAGGCTGCAGAAAACAAAAGAATTATGGAATCAATATGGAGTACTAATTAGAGCAGATTTGGTAATACTATCCCTCTCTATATTGTTAGAATATGAGGGAAAAGAAACTCCATACCATCCTTCAAGAAATCCCCTATCTCCTTTTGGTTTTGTTCTTGGCCAGCACTTCATCTTCTCCTTTTTTTTTGGAGGATTGTTCTCAGTAGGGTAACCTGCAAACCAAGTTTCTCTATTACTAACAAATTTTCATCAATATGTTACAACTCACTATTAATACGCCCACACGTGCGCGTGTGTGTATGGAGAGAGACACACACAGAGAGATATAGAAAGAGACCTAGAGGAGGTTCATTGGATTGGTTTTGCATTCTTGAAGTTCAAACTTGAAGCTAAGATATGAGGAAGGTGTGCGATGTTGAGAAACAAAGAAGACCTATCTATGTTGCCAATAAAAGTGATGATTTATGTGCATTTATCACAAACCAGTATTAGTATATATGAATGCAGTGAATATGATCAAGTATTCGGGAATAAAGTACTCCTTTCTATACTTGTCTAGAAACCTGATCACTTTATTATTTTTGGTCAAGAAAATATGAGGTGTGTTATGGTTTTGTTAAAATAATTTGACTTATAATAGTATCATTTTGAGGAATTATGGTACATTTGGGCTTCTTTGATTGGTGGGGTGATTGATCATTTCCGCTTTTGGTTAGGATTTACGTTGTCTAGATTTCTCTTGAACTATATAAATCTAACTAAATTCTGGTATATGATATCATCAACATTCTTGAATATTTATTTGTTTAGCAGTGGGTGTTCACGCGGAGTTAGTTCAGCATTTCTTTTCAACCATATTCCTGCGTCTATTTATAAAAGTTTGTGTGTACATGATACCTCGATAGGGTTTTCAAAAATATATATAATCTCGCAGTTGAAATAAAAATATCGAAAGCAAGAAGTCTTAGTTAAAATTTGTAGAAAACGAGAAGATTTTTATTTTTATTTTAAAATTCCTCTATGAATTCTTGAAAGAAAGAAATTAGAGCTTTCACGATAAAGCGCTAATCAACACCTATTGCGAGGAAAACGCCGATCGGTGAATGCGGCCGCCCCAGCGCGACAGTTTCTTGGAAGTGAAGATATAGGGTTGGGATCCCTGCTATGATGGGGTGCACATCAGAGCTTGTTGTCCCTCACACAATAAAATAATGGAATGTGAGGAACAACAACCCCTGCTGTGCACCCCACCATAGCCGGGGATCCCATTCCGAAGATATATGGGTTATGATATAAGGATTGATATACTTTTCATTAATTTTAAAATTTATGATATTCTATGCGGTGGACTTTTTTAGCATGAATATAGCTATTTTCGATAAATATCATTAAAAAAAAATTGATTTTAGAATTTGAAAAATCAAATCTTAATTATGAAAATCACATTTATATATTACTCATTCCGTCTCATTTTAATTAATCGAGCATTTCTAATTCAGCATGAGATTGTATGTAGTGTTATTTTATGGATAAAATAGAAAGAATAAAGTAAGAGAGAGGAAATAAATAGGGAGAGTGATATAAATAAATATTGCATGAGGGTACATTATAAATATAGTTATAGAAAAAAATTAAAATCATAATTAAAAACTAGGGGTGCTTAAACGGTTCTTCGGTTCGCAGTTAACCGGAATTGGAACCAGAACCGGTCGGTTAATTGAGGAACCGGAACCGAATTTTCATGTTCTGATTCCGGTACCGGTTCCAACTTTTTAAATAAAATCGGTTCCGGTTCGAAACCGAAAAAACCAACCGGTTCCTAACCGGGAACCGGATTATAATTCAATTTTATTTTTTTTATATTTTAATATGCTAATAAATCTAATTTAATTAAATTAATTTTGAATTAAAGTAAAATAGTTTGAAACATTGAGTGATTTATAGATTTTAACAGTGTTAGATTTGCGAGCTCTATTTCTAAAGTATTTAAACTGTAATACTTTGAATCTACAATTATTTCCCCAATCCATTTTTTATGAACTAACTACAATGAGTAAGACATCATAAGTTTGTTTTAATTTCCAAATGAACTTATACAAATACAATATCATTTTATATGATAGAGATTTAACTTTATAACAAATTTATGTAACAATTCATTTAACATATGATTTTAACCTGTTTGTGAATAATTTATTAATTGTTACGTTATAAACCAAAAAGTCACAACAAGATCAATTAGTATTATAAATTCCTTTGAATATTTTTTAGCAAAAAAAGGGAAAATGTAATTCAATTTTAAAACTTATTTAAAAAAAAATTGTTAAAGTTTAGAACTCCTATTTTTTTATTAAAAAATTGCTAACACAAACTAGTCCGACCTACTACACTTGGCATCACTCTTATCCATATATGAATATTATTGTATTGTTGGTTTGTATTTTCTGTGTATTTATTTGAAGCATTATTTGTTATATTTTTAGACATTGGATTATTATTTTTTTAGTATTGAACCATTTAAAATTATATATAAATTCGGATTAAATTTACTCATCGGTTCCGGTTCGGAACCAGAATCGATCGGTTCTTAACCAGCCGGTTCCAGTTCTGGTTCTAGAATTTATGAAAATTTAAAATCGGTTAACCGGTCAACCGGTCCGGTTAGAACCGGAACCGACTGAATAAGTAGGCCTATTAAAAAATGTATGAGCTCACAAATATGCATATATCATAAAATTATTATTCTTGTTCAAATACTGCCTCCGTTCCCCAAAATTTGTCCCACTTTGACCCGACACGGATTTTAAGAAACGTAATGGAAATTGAGTTGAAAAAGTTAGTGGACTGTGGGTCCTACTTTTATATATTAGTTTTATAATAAAATATGAATAGAAATGAGTTAGTGGAATATGAGGTTTACTACCAAAAATGATAAAAGTGCAATGGGACATATTTTGACGGACGGACGGAAATGGAAAAATGAGATAAATTTTTAGGGACGGAGGTAGTATAATATAGTCCTATATATGTAAAATCATCGCATAGTTTTTTCTTGATTTTATTTAGGTTGGAATGGACTAGGCCTAGTCTATGGGCTTTACACCTTTATAAATGGGTTGGTTGTAAAAAAGAATTCGCCTAGAATTCACCAGCCTCATCTAATTTTAATTTCACAATATTATGTAAATGTTGCAAAAATGATCTAATATTATGATTTTAAAGTATGGTAGACACAGTACGTACTATATAACCTAAAATTTCCGACCATATATAAGAAATATTGCGTCATTCTTTTTCAAGGCCCAACTGTTTAATTGTAGTAGTATTTTTTACTTACAACAATAGTTGAATGAAACCATATAACGATTTTTTACAAGAAGAGGAACCTTTAAAACATGGAAATGGGTAAGAATATAAAAAGGAATGTGAAGAGAAAGAATAAAGATATCCCATTAAGCAGACAAAATAATTAAACAAACAGAAATTTTTTGTTGTGTTTTAGGTAGCCTTTAATTAAAAGAATACTGGTCACAGTGTTTCTTGGATTTTGTCTGGAAACTGTTGGAATCTATGTCCGGTCAATGAACTTTGACCAATTATAATTTCAACGAGACATTTAATTTTGTAAAATTAAATGATATAGCGTCGATCTACGTTCGGAGTAGATGACCGTGGTATATTTATTTTCTCAAATCCGATTCCCGGTGAGTGAGAAATAATTGATTAAAGTTGTGCAAAATTGCAAACTTAATGAGCTATGAGAGAAGCTTAGGGAATAATTAAGAGAGTTAATTATCCCACATTGAAAGTTACAACCTTATTAAACTAGTATTTAATAAGAAGGATTATTACATGTAATAATTATAGTGGACTAAGATGGGCTGTAAGAGCCCACACGCGCGCACGCACGAGCCGCGTGCCGCGAGCCCGCGCACGTGCACGTGTCCTTGGATCTTGGCAATTGGTGCTTAGGTCTAGTTGTGGGATTGGCCCACGGTTAGTGGGTCTATTTCTTTTTAGACCGCCAAACGTGGCTGACACGTGACAGTCCACATCATGAACGAATCTAGAAGCTTCTAGATTCAGACTCTCAGCTCTGTAACGCCTAGTAACCGACGACCGTTAGGACTCGTTTGATAAAAAAGATGGGATATGAGAAGATATGTAAAACAAGATAAGAAATACGGGCTTCATGTCAAGATATGCAAAGATATGATTTTATTCCGTTGTTGTTTGATAAAAAAGAAATTATCTAAATTTGTATTGTATATTAAATAACATAGCATAACTTGACAAATTGGTGAGATACATAAACAAGGTTAATGTTATAATTTTGGTAAGATTAGATAGGGCCCTGGTCTTATATTGGGCTTTGAGTTAAGCTTAACTATGATATCAAACAATTAGAAATGTCCATATATAATTCTCTATCTTGGTATTACTAACTTATCAAACATGCCCTTACGGTCTAGCATTGATGACAGCCATCAAGGCTGTGTTGACCCCTGCAGTGGACTGAGCCTATAAATAGGCTAGCCATTCCATGCATTCTACACACATCATACACTAGAAAGCATTCTGCATCATAAGCTCTATCCCTCTCTGCATTGTTTTTCTGTCGAAAGCTCTGCCCTCTCCTCCATCCAATTCGCCGGAGCTCTGTTGATAGTGGTGCTGCTTCACCAGAGACGTAGCCGTTTTATCTTTGGGGACGAAACGCCAATCCGAAGAGCACTACCGGGGCGTATCTCGTCTTGCGGAAAGAGGCCTCCTCGACTCGGCTACTTCCTGTTCTACAGTTTACAGTTTCGATTTCCATTTATAATTTTTGTTTCAGTTCTTTTTCTTTATTCCTTCTTGGATTGTATTACGCCCGGTTATCTCTTGTAATTTCCATTAAATCTCCAACAGAAACAACTGTAAAAGATTTCTGCCTAACAACTATATATATATATATATAATGGAGTAGTAATTATAGCTAGCCAAACAACAACTCTATTATTCATTCATTTCAAGTTTTAATCTGTTGAAGTTCTACACGTGTTTTGTTGAAATGACAAAAATTATAGCTAGCCAAACAACAACTCTATTATTCATTCATTTCAAGTTTTAATCTGTTGAAGTTCTACACGTGTTTTGTTGAAATGACAAAATCAACATAGCAAGGTCCCAGTTTGAGGATTCAGAGTCCAAAACTCTACCGTAATACGACCTTTAAATTTATATTCATTAGAAAAATTACCATAGATCCAACCTAAACTATAAAGTTGCTTAATTAATTTAGAAAGGTGAATTAAATGTGCACAAGGACGACCTAGTATAGTATCATTAATAGATTGAAATAATCATTAATTTCCAAGATCACTAAGTCTAGCGGCTTATTAAAACATAATTTAATGATAAATCAATCAACAAATTAAAAGAGAAGACTATAGGTTTGAATTTTGAAAGGGACGGTACATTATTTACTCCAATCAATTTCCTACATATATAGAGTTATCAAAGTCTTGATTTTAAGAAGGAACCCTAAAAGTCTAATCTATAGGGTTATAAACCTAGCTAGTTGTCATAACCATTTTATTTTTGGCTGACAACAAATTAGGCCAAAATCATTTATACCTAATCTTGTCATTCCTTCTTTTTTTCCTTTTGGATTGCAATTACAATTGAATTGTGTAGGGAAAGTGACATTAAAATTAGAACTCCATCTGTCAAATTATATTTCATTGAGTAATATTTTATGTTTCCACTCCAAATATAACTATATAAGTGTGTTAAATGTCCATTATTTATGTGTCTAAAATTGTTAAAAGTATATTGGTAGAGGTGATGCAAATTGTTGTGCAAAACTTTCATTACCAAACTACCTCAACAAAATTTAGAAAATCTAACTTTTACGTATATAATTTTTGCCAGCTCGAATGTAACATGGTTTCATTTTGTAGCCACTCATTTTCTTTATTCTTACACCATAATTTATAAACTGTTGAAGTGAGTGATTTTGCCCAAATGTAATAGTTTGCACAGAATTCTATGGTTTCATTCTGAATGAGAACTAAATTAATGTGTATATAAAAACTAGATAAACATATTGATGTTATAAATCCGAACTGACAGGGATAGAAAGATTAATTAAATATGCCGACATAATAAAATACTACTCCATATGAACACTGCCTGCATTATTAATTCATGCAACAAAATAATGCTTTCGAAGTGAACAAATTCACCCAAGTTATTATTATTCCTGCACTCGTGGAAGATATAAAATGAATCAACCCAAACTATCGTTTATCAAATATTAACATGTCATATACAAAGTCGGATAAATGGAAAAAAACGAAATAGTTTATCAGATATACCATATTAATGTGCCATTATAAAATGTTTAGGATACCTACGAGACCATGAAACAATTAATTACCATATATTTTCACATAAATATGAGAGAGAAACAAAATCTAATTGTTCTACACAATTATTTCTGCTAATATAAATTAATATTAGGTGCAATGACTGAATTGAAATAAATATGTGTAGATAAGTAAAGTACTTATTCATAAATACATAGATAAAAAATTATTGAATGTACTCTTTGAGTAATTATATTTTTATCTACCAAGAAAAAGAGAATGAATTGACAAGGCTCAAGTGTTTGCGACATCTCAAATTTCGATTTCTGGAACTCTCATCCAAAAGTGACAATACTTACATAGAAATCTCAATCAAGAATGTTCAGTCCATCATTACGTATTGTTTCATCAATCCAGAGTTAGCCTTTTTAATTATAGAGAATACTAATCACTTTGACGTTGAAATAAAATTGACCATTTTAAATTCATGCAGCACTATTTAAAAAAAAATGTTACCATACTTTTTAATGCCGTTAAAAAAGTTAATTTGTGTGTCTAATTATATGAATGACGTTTTATAAAATATCCTTATTGTTATTGTTCAAACTAAAATTAGGAGACACAAATAGAAACGTCCTAAAACAATGCAAAAGATTAAGATAATTTGCCGACAGCTTAAGAACATTTTCTTTAGCATCCAAAATTATGGTTATTTTTAAAAAAATTCATATGTCAGTAATTGGCATCTCAATTTTTGTGTCCCTAAAAATACTCCCTTCATTCCATGTTAATAGAGTCATTTTTCTATTTTTGGAAGTTCCAACATATTTGAGTCATTTCTGTTTTTGGCAAAAAGTAATCCTTACTCCTATTTTATTCTCTTTTTTGTCTCTTTTACTTTATATATCATTCACTTAACACGTTACTTTTAAACTATATGCCGAAAAAAAGTATCTCAATTAACATGAAAAGGTATTAGGTTTTTCAGTGAACCCAAAGATCAGTAGTAGTATAATTAAAAAATTCAAAAAGGGAAATACAGTGCTACTGCTATATACTACCTCCATATACTACCTCCGTCTCTAAAAATTTGTCTCATTTTTTCATTTTTGTCCTTCCTCCAAAATTTATTCTATTTCACTTTTACTATTTTTGGTAGTGGACCTCATATTCCACTAATTCATTCATACTCACATTTTATTATAAAATTAATATATAAAAGTAGAACTCACAATCCACTAATTTTTCCAACTTATTTCCCATTATATTTCTTAAAACACTAAAATTAAACTATTAAAGTTAATCAATTAATTTTCCCCCATGCATGGTTTTTGTTCATCACCATATTCTATCACAGATAGGGAGAGTCAATAGTCAATAGTGATGATAACTAATTTGGGGGAAAATCGCGGCGGAGCACGGCGCCTCCGCCGCGGTCCCGTCCTCTCTAGCAACCACCATAACCGCCGACTGCACGAGCTCGAGGCAAAGCCTCAATTTATTCGGCTCGACGTGATTCGATCCAGGGGCCGCGCCTTTGAACAGGAAATCAGAAGTTAGGGTTCGGAGCACATCCAGCGGCGTCACGCCGTCGGCGGTGCGGCACGTCGGATCTGCGTGGTGGTCGAGCAGCACCGCCACCATGTCCGGCGACACCATCTCGGCCGCGATTTGGAGCGGCGTCTTCCCCGCGGGCCCTGCGCGCAGATCCACATCGGCGGCGCCGAGCTCGAGCAGCGCTTTCACCACTTCTCGGCTGCAATTCTCCACCGCGTAGTGTAGCGCGAGAGCCTCGTCGAGATTGAGGCCTTCTCCCATCACCATCAGCTTCACGAGCTCCACGTCGGAGGCATCTAGCGCGCGCCGCATCCGCCGGATCTTCTCCTCCTCGAGGAGGAGGATCGGGCGGCGATTGAAGGAGGATCTGAGGCGGAGGTCTTCGATCTCGGCGACGGCGTCGATCGGGAGGTGCTTGGCCAGGATCTCCGGCGGCAGCCCCGATCTCGCGATGAGGTGAGAGCAGGTGCTCCAGAGTTGCTGCATGTCGTGATTTCTGGAAGCGATTAGGACTTTCATCACATCTTCGATTGAAGCTTTCTCCACCATGCTCGTTAATTGCTTCTGCAAAATTGAAATTAGGTTTTGTGGTTTTCCAATTTTGGGGGAAAATCGAATTTGAACGATTGGAATCAACCTGAGTGAGGAAAGCGAGCTGATCGACGCCGAAGGATCGGGCGGCGGCGAGGGTGTCGAGGGCGAGATCGAGGGCGGAGGAGCAGTGTTTGGGAGGTACAACCGAGAGTTGCCCAGTGTACAAGTAGTGAAGCAGGAGAAGGAAAACCTCGTGGCCGACAGAGTTGACGGGTATGAGCTGGCGGGCCGAGTCCGGGCCGCAGAAGAATTTGCGGAAGAAGG
The DNA here is from genome assembly GCF_023119035.1 of Salvia hispanica. NCBI lineage: Eukaryota > Viridiplantae > Streptophyta > Magnoliopsida > Lamiales > Lamiaceae > Salvia > Salvia hispanica. Next base: position 50,988,064 of record NC_062967.1, read on the forward strand.
GGCTGCGGGCGGCTAAAATGCAGCGGTGCGCGTGGAAGAGGCGGCCGTCGACGCAGAAGGTGACGTCGCTGAAGGGTTGGCCGTTGAGGAGGAGGTTGAGGTAGTCTAGAGAGAGAGATGTTGTGGATTCGTGAGGGTTCATGTTTGGTTACTGTTTTTCTGCTGTAGATGACAGATGGGGAAATTTGTTGAATAGGAGAGATTTGACTGGTTTCAGATCATGCTATTTTATTCATTCTCATCAGATCATGCATGTTTCTGAATGATGATTCTACTGTTGCTATTTCTAGGAAGGAATTATGTCAAGGGTGCTGCTGTGTGACAAGATATTTCAACACACACGTGGAGAGAAATGATTTTACATTCACTAAACTTTGTCTCATTTTTTTTTTTTTTTCCGTCCGTTTCTCAAAGTTTGTCATATTTTACTTTTTAACATTTTTAGAAGTGGATTATAAAATTAGTACTCCCTCCGTCCCGGATAATTCAAGTCACTTTGACCAGGCACGAGTTTTAAGAATTGTAATGAAAAGTGGGTTGAAAAAGTTAGTAGAACGTGGGTCCTACCTTTATATACTCCCTCCGTTCCATTGAAGATGACTCACTTTCCTTTTTGGTTTGTCCCAATCAAGATGACTCATTACTTAAAATGGAAACACCTTTATCTATACTCTATTCCCTCTCTCTTACTTTACTCTCTCCTCTTACACACAAAATATAACTGCATAAAATCCGTGCCGCCCAAGGAAGGGGTCATCTTCCTTGGGACGGAGGGAGTATTAGTTTTATAATAAAATGTGGATAGAAATGAGTTAGTGGAATATGAGGTCCACTACCAAAAATGGTAAAAGTGAAGTGAGACAAATTATGTGGAACGGACCGAAATGGAAAACTGGGACGAATTATCTGGGACGGAGGAAGTATATAATAATAGGACACACAAGCTACTATCTTTTTCAACTTACTTTTCATTACATTTCGTAAAACTCGTGCCGGGTCGACAATATTTAGGGGACGAAGGTACTAATATTATTACCTTCGTCCACAAAATAAAATAGACTAATTTTACTATGTTTGTGTCTTTCAAAATTATATGAATTCTAAATATGGAAAATTTTAAACAAATATTAACCATATATATCATTCTAAATGTGGATCCTACCATTTATAAATAGTACCATTATTTTCACCATATTTTTCTTATAAATTTACGAATTATGCAATAAAATTGACGTGTCTGCTTTTTATGGACAGTGTAGTACGGGAATTGTGAAACGAATGAGTAGTAGTATTAAAAGAGAAATGAAAATGGGGAAAATAATTATGTGGTTAGTCCTTGGTCTAATACCTAATTGCTTTGCAATGTGAGTACATGTATATGAATGAAGTTGCTATTTTTTTCTGTATTTTCTTTTTTGGGTTTAATTAGGTCACATGTAGGAGTATGATTTAGCGATAATTTAGGTCAATGGTCAAGGACAAACTTTAATTAATGAAGTACTCCAGGGTAGAAATGGTGAGAATCACTGTAGCAATTTTTTTGTTATTTTATATATTTTCTAAAAACTTTGCAAAAAAAGGGATTGAAGGGCTTGACCAATTAATTTCTACAAAATAAAGAAGAAATAGTATGGGGAGAAACTAAACATTTTGAGGCTTCTCATTCCTATCCAATGTACGTAGTTATGTAGGGATAGTTAATTTTTGTGTTACATACGAAATTACATGCATCTCTAACTTCTAAATGACATTGTCGTTCAATAAATATAATCCAAAATTCAAGTTGTACATTAAGGTACACATATAATTACTGTGTATTCAGTTATAATGTTTACTTCCTATTAAATTCATACCAGAAAATTGGAGAAATTAACGATTTATAACAACCATCATAATGCACTAATGCAATATACATGGCTGATGGCTCTCAATTTTAATAGAGTACATGATATAGAGTACTCATTCCATTTTTAACATTTCATTCACGTTTCATTTAAAACTAATAACTAATAGAAGTTCCATTTTTCACCATAAATAAATGATAATAGGATCTCAACTTCCACTAACTCATTTCATTCACATTTCATTTAAAACTAATAAGTAAATATTGGTCATTTTATTAGGGAGTACTCCGTATCAAATCCCCTGAAAATAAATATTGTTTATTTACGTGATGATGATAGAAATGCACCTTAAAATAAATAACTTTGTCAACATAAATTAATTAATATTGGAGTCCGTGCATATATGATTTGTGCATATTACTTTTGGTAAACAAATGAAATTTTTTTTAAAGATTGTGTAATGATGGACTTAAAATCGAGATCTTTTGGCTTTAGGATTAGGGATGGGAATACGGGTATATGTGGATATCCGACCCGAAAAAACTGGGTACTCAAATCTGAAAATCATCTAAATGTCTATCCAAAACCCGACCCGATATATTTTCGGGTACTCCAATACCCGCCCCAGATATCCATACTTGATGTATCAGATACCCAAATACCCGAATTTTTACATGTGTTAATAAGTAATACTCCACTAACTAATAAAAAAAATTAAATTTTATATATTAATATAAATATAGAAATATTTAAATTGACTAATATCTTTAAGTTGCATTTATTTTGTAGTATAAAACTATAAAAAATGGGTCATTTTTATTTTAAAGTATGTGATTATATTTATGGGGATTGGTTATGTAATACGTAGGTAAAATAATAAAAGTTATGCATTTAATTAAATAGTTGAAGCAACCAATAATAAAAGTCAAAAGTCAAAATAATTAACTAAAATATAAAAACCGCATGAGTTGGTTATGCAATATGTAAAACTTGAGAGTTTGGATAACTAAACATAATTTAAAAATTGCTTTATATAATAAATTGGATATTCGGGTAATATCCAATATCCATTCGGGTTACCCAATACCCGATTTATCTTAAATTTCAATACCCAATCCCATACCCAATCCAATAAAATTGGATATTGGGTATCCAATACCCGGCAGATATCGGGTCGGGTACGGGTAAATCCAATACCCGATATCCATATTCCCACCCCTATTTAGGATTACTATTCCCTAGGCCAATTTACGTACACAAAATGTCAAGTGTTACTAGAACCATTAATTTTAGGAAGCGTTCTAAAGTAAATTTCTTATTTATGCACCCAAAAAGTGGAATAGAACAGTTTTCACTTTTCACTCAGTATTCCTTCCGTTCTAAGTAGGATTGTTTGAGTAAGAAGTTACTATATATTTAGCTAGTATACGAAATTTTGAAATATAGCGAGTCACTAAATTATTTATCATAGGCCCACTCTGCTAACTTCCACTGTGGAAAATGAATGGCCAAATTATTTTCAGCCAAAATTGGGACCAGATAAAAAGTGGTTTTCTTATTATGCCATATGTTGGCGTGTACAATAAGATATTATTACCTAGCTCTACGGAGATCAGGATATATTTATTACTTTACCAAACAATATCATAATAAAAAAGAAATAATGCCCCTACTATTCAAAATATTACAGTGACAAATAACACTGGCAACTGGATTTCTGACACAAAGGAAGTAATAATATTAAAAAATACAAAATGATCCGTACGGATGTTACACTATATTAAAATTTTCAGTATCACTTTTTTATAATTTAGAATTAAATTAAATATATAAATTGAAACAAACAATGCTAAATATGGGATGAACGAACGCGGTACTCACATAATTAAAAAGATGAAAGAATGCTACCCAATGCCAAGCTTAATTCGCAAGAGATTAACTTAGCAAACATCTCGAAGCTTGGTGAAAGGACTAGGGCTGGCAATTTTTGATCCAACATGAATCCGACGAAATTAATGGGTTTGGATCTTTATTGGGTCGACCCAATAAGAATCTAAAGATTTTGGGTTGGGTTCGGGGTTGAGTTTAGGTTTAGCCTTATTGTGTTGAGTCAATATTGGATTGACCTGATAACGACCCAATCTGCACGACCTGCCAGCCCCACGAAGAACCAAGAAAAGCCAGTGAATCACTGACTTCGAAAGGGTGGGAACCTAATGACCCGATTGAATGCCACCGAGGAACCAGAAGATCCCGCTGACTTCGCACAAATCCAACCCAACAACTCGTTGGATTGCACCGAGGGAACAAAAGATCCACGGTGACCCGCTAAAATGTTGTAGTGGGCAAGATTTGACCTGATTTCTTACATTTTAGAGTTCGATCTCTTCTCAACCTAAAGCTCGATTTTGAGGACCTTAGTCTCATCTTTTGGACAATCTTGAAACACTTCATAAGCTTATACTACTCACATAATTCACCCACTACTCATGCAAGAGTTCGAGAATCAAATCAAGCAAGAAGGATCAAGAATTCAAGGAAGAAGAAGACGATAAATTTCTCCATTTTGTTTCATCTTTACCATGCCTTTTCCTTCATTTGTTTTAAGTTATTTGTCTATGGCTAGCTAAACCCATAGAATTCTCGGGAAGCAGTTCCTTGATATAAGAAATGTCAAGTAATGGAAGGAATGTATTCATTATATCTCAACAGGCATAAATTCATCCGTGTCTCTGGTATATCCTTAATGGTGTTGTTCGATAAGTAGGATTAACTCTATTCCTAAATACAACTGCAAGCATAAGATCATACACAGATTACTTCATTCCATAACACAAAGACAAGGGACGAAGCATTACAAACCAGAGCAGTTACATAACTTCATCGAAATCAAGCAAGTCCAAGGTTAAGCTTTTTAGGGTTCTAAAACACAACAATGTAAGTTTGTGCGTTTGCCCTCATCAGAGTCTTCATCAGCCCCCACAAAATGGAAACAACGATAAACTAAAAGACCATAAAACGAAAAGAATCACAACAATCTTTAACACAATGAAACTATTTAGAACAAATATTCATCCCACATCGGATTTTTATAAACTAGACCACATATTTTAAAGAGGTAGTAAAGCATAGCTATCACGACCTTACTTGAACATGATCTGTTCTATAGGCTCGTACTTCTGTATCCTTGATTTCTAAGGAGACAGGAAACCATGCTTGGACCATGAGCCATGGCTGCCCAGCCTGAGCGTGATTAACAGCTGGACACTGTGCAGTAGATGAACGTTCTTGGATGGACTCCATTTCCATCTGGGATGGCTGGTTAGCTGTCTGACAGACTTCTCTTCTTTTTTTAAATCTTATTTACTTAATTTTTGCTGAGCATCCTGCGAAGCCTCGGATGCAGAATGCAGCGTTCAAGAACCACCGGATAAAGAAACTCGAGTGCCAGTTCGTGTATTCACCCTCATCGGATTCTTCCTCAGCCCCCACAATATGGAAACAACAATAAACTACAAGGCCATAAAAGGAAAAGAATCACAACAATATTTGACAGAGTGAAACTATTTAGCACAAAAAATCATTATCCCACGTCGAATTTATAGATAGTAAACCACATATATTTAAAATAGGTAGTAGAGAATAGCTGTCAAGACCTTACTTGAACAGGATCTGTTCTATAGGCTCATACCTCTAGAATTTCTTGATCTTCATGGGAAGAAACAAATGCTATATGTGCTTCAGGTTTGACTCTCTGAGCTTCATGAAAGACAACACCTTGAACGTCTCCAGGATGTATCTCCCTTAAGTCCGCTTCTTTAGCAACCTGATGGAAGCAAAACACGTTATTTAGGATATGTGTTAACTGAAAGGTAGTGCCCAAAGCTAACAAGCTCTGATAAAAAAACAGGTATGAAACTCTTTAATTACAACATTAAAAAAGGTATCATCTGGGTCAGATTGAACTCTAAAGTCACACATTCCATGTTGTACGGTAACCAATCAGAACAAAAGACAGACGGTTAACTGAACAATACATAAGGGGCTACACTTTGCATACTTTTGGTGATTGGTTTCATCATGAACTATACAGGATATAGGAATCACCAATTCCAGTGAAACAATTTGGCTAGACATGTATGGCGCATGAGAGCATATCGGTCAATCATCCAAATGGTATGCCATTTTACTATATAAGCGTTGCATGCCTTCACTTTAATTTTTATGGAAAATAAATTAAATTGCTATCATGGTAAACACACCTCCTACCTCTAATCTAATACTCAACACCAGAAAGCAATCTACTACAAAACCATACAAAACAACAATGAATGAAGACACTGAACTTGGACAAGAAAGATACTAAAATAACTAGAATTTTCTAGATTCCCTTCTTTTCTTAACTAAATAAATAAATAAATACAGATCCTGGTTTCACCAACCATTCTCCTAGTTGTGCTGCAAGTTTCTAAATTTCCTTGTAGTGCAAAAACTAACAGCCAGCTCATAAAATACAAAGTTATTACCGCAACAAATAAGTGAAACTGCATAAAAGTAGATTAATGAAAAGTACTTTGCATCAACACTTCACTGCAAGAAGATAAGAATCATGAAAACCAAAGCTACAATATGATCATCCAGTCATACCTCAATTACCCCACAGCCTTTTGCTATTATCTCGGCAGTGCAAAATGCTCGTTTTAAGTCTGAACTGTACAATCAGTCTACATCTACAAAAGCAGTGCAATCAAGATCTTGCAGAGTCAATCTTCCCATGTATAATTCACTAATGTGGTGATCACACAGAGGAGCACATTTCCTCTCTAGACAGTCATGGATCGCGCCCATTCCACGAACCCAAGATTTCTCATCTAATGGATCCACATCGAGATGGTTCTGCAGTAGATGAATCCTGTAAAACGCCGTGTCTGATCTGCTGCAGAAGTGAGCAGTGCATCGGTGATGAGGCTCATACGAGGCCAACCTGATCAACGCCATTGTCAGAGCGTCGTCTACAGGCTTAGGATCAGAGAGATTTCTATCTCCCATCATTATGATCTCCCTTTCTGAAGGAAAGTACACTTGTTCAGTTCCATCAGCATAGGATACCTTCAAATCCTTGGTGAAATGGCCCATAGCTGCGCGCTTGGTGGCTTCGTGCTTCTCTGCTAAAGTTAGGATGCAAGAGAATCTAAGATGATAGCTTATGATAATCTTAACTTTCTTGAAGTTGTGACAGCAGCAGTAGAAATCCAGCCATCTTCTGCCCACCCCAGCGTACCACTTGATAATGTCGATATCTTCAAGAACCGTGAGCAAACTGAGAGGCCTTGGCCGACCCATTTGGTTTGTAAACCCTACCATCTTGACTGCCTTCTTTAGAAGTTCAATGGGTGCCTCAACTTTGATGCACCGCCTCGTCAAATCCTCAACTGTTCTTCGAGCATAACTCTCTTCCTCTTCTTCCTCTCGCCTTCTCACTTCTTCCTCCAATTCCCTCTTGGCTTTCACCGGCTTCAAATGCTTGTCCACTTGCAGTTGGAAGTTATCATACGCATCAACAAGCTCATGTGGCAGCTGATCCCTAATCCTCCTCAAGGAGAGGAAGTCCCCGGCTGATAGCATCCGATGCCATTCCCATCTCTCATCCACAGATGTCGAATACTCCTGCACCACTTCATCAGCCCAAGTGCTGAAAATCTGCCTCACTTCATCCTCTATCTGGAAATCAAATTTGAATCCATTGCTTTGCTTCAACTTCTTAAACACATGGCTCAATAACTTCATCCCCAGCTTCTTCCTAGTCCTCTCTCTTGCATTTTTCAACTCCATTAGCCTGACTTGCTTCTGCCTTAGATGCTTCTTATGCGCCCTAATCGCCTTCTGTGACTTTCTTGGTCGGATGACTGAAGGCGCAACGGCCTGAAGCTCCATCCCCATGAACTCAATCTTTTCAGAAACCGCACTGTGAATAACGGTTACCTGTCTATCCACCTTCAAATCCAACTCCTCATCTAGAAACCTTACAACCCTCTTCTTCAAATCCATCGTCATCATCTTACTACCATTTGTTATTATCAATATCTCATCTAAATACCGGACAGCAAAAACCTTCAACGGCTTATGAAAAATCGAGTCAGAGCCAGCAAGCTCGTTTTCATTGAACCTCGGATTCTCCTCATTCGTTTTGAGGCGTATTTCTTGAATTTCCTTATCAAATCCATTGAGGTAGACATTAATCAAGATCGAACTCAATGCACATTCTTGCGGCAGCCCTCTGCCTGAACATATTCCCCCCAAATTTACAGAAACTATTCTGCAATCGAATAACCTTCTTATCAAATCAAGCAAATCACAATCATCGATTTTCTGCCCTAGTATCAAGCACAGGTTATCAACATGTCTAGATTGAAACAACTGATCATCGAATTTAACAGTAAACCACCAGCTAGGATTCTCCACCGAACTCTTCAAATACCTAATTGCGGTGTGGCGGCCCATATTCGCGCGGCCGCCGTAGCAAAATGTGACGAACCTGTCATCGTAAATGACTTCAAGTACAATCCTAACAGCTTCGAGTACAACTTTGAGCTTTAGATTGGGCAAAATTAGGGCTTCACCTTCCCGCGATTGGGGGGAGACGGAAACGCAGCACGATTGGACGTCGAGCGAGTTGTTGGAGAGCTGAGAGGAGAGGTCTTGCAGGGAGAAGTAGTGAGTCGAGAGGGAATCGAGAGTGAGCGGCGAGTCGGAGGCATGGTGGTTGCGGAGATTGTGGCAGGCGGTGAGGAGGAGGGAGGGAGAAGCGACGACGTTTTGGAGGAGGCTGTGGAATTTGCCGTGGCGATAATGGGAGAGGACTAGGGATTTGAGGGCGGAGTTTTGAAGAGGTGGTGGTGGAAGTTGAAGGGTGGAGAAGAGGGAACGCTTGACGGCGGCGACTCTGGGTTGCCGGAGGAGCTTAGCGAGCATTTGTTGGACGGAAGGAGAGTTTGTCAGCGGCGGAGCTAGGTGGTGTCGCGTGGAGTCGACCGACCCCAAAGAGCCGCCGGAAAACGCCCTCAATCGGCCGCCACCCCACAGTCTCTTCACTTCTGCCCCATTCTCAATATGAAGCTCTCGGCGGCGTGCGGACAAGAAAGAAGGGTTTACTTTTCTGTTTCCATACCTTACAAATTAATTTAAACCCCACTTTACTTTCATCTTATAGTATTTTTAATAATAATATTTCCTATATTAAATCAAGCCTTTAGAAATTACAACAATTGAAATTGAGCGACAAACTGTAGCATAATTTTAGTATTAATATTGATCATATTTTACTTTTTCTATAAGAAAATTACTACTCCTACTACTATTTTCTTTTTTCAACTTTGTAGTACTTCTAATTACTCTCCCTTTGTCCCTAAAACATATTAACATTTGATTTGACATAAATTTTAATATATAATTGATAAAATAAGAGTGTGATAGACGGAAAAGGATTTTAAAATATTGTAAATGAAAAATGGGTCATCTCATTGTAATTTAATCGTAAATTTTATTCCGTAAAATGTAGTTGTTTTTGAATTATTTTTATTGCGGCTGGCCTATGGTTGGCCTATGCTGATGTGGCAGGTGGATTTTTAGTGTTGCTAACGTGGCAGGGAGAGAGAGGTTGGCCTATGGCTGACCTATTACCATTGTGGATGCTCTTAGAGAGAAAAGGAGTTTCTAAAGTTAGAAAGTTCATACTTTTCAGGGGTGGACTAAAAAGAAAGAATTCATACTTTTTTAGGGATGGAGAGTAATAATTAGTATATTCACTATTTTTTTCTCTTATTCATAATATTATTTCCCCTAAATTAAATAAACATACTAATTACATTTGATTATTAATTTCATTAATTTGCTTAAGAGGCTTGATGAAAAAGTACTATAGTACTCCCTCTGTCCAAAAATGAAATATTTTACTTATTGGTCTGTCCCAAGTTTTGTCACAATCTTACCTCTCTCAATGCCAATCATGCTAATAGGACATCACATATAACATCTCCGACCAGCCACCGACGGTCCACCGAGCACTACCGGAAAACATTATTATCAACCTTTGACCTTTCTGATCCGCCGTTGCAACCCACTATTTTTTAGAACTCTTAAAATTCACGCACACACCAAATGTGACCCCTAGTCATGTGAAGGAGAGAATAACTTTTACTAATAATTTTATTTTGTTATTTATTTTATTTAATAAACATCAATAATATACTCCTAGAAAATAGTGTGTGGGAATGAGAAAGATCTGTCGAAGATGGGCTGAACGATAAAATGTGATGTGAAGAAAAACGGAAATGGACTGTGGTATTAATAAGCGTTAGCTAATCAATAGTTCAAGTGTGAATGGCCAAAATACAAAGACGTGAAGGCGAAAATTGCAATTTAATGAAAGATAGCTTCACATTCTCTAGTCCAGATCATTAGCCGGCCGGCGATCTCCTTCATTTTCAGGTATTTTTTATGTATATAGTGCACCATTGTGTAATTTTGAATTCTTATTGTATTGTTATTCAATTAAGGTTCAGCTTTTACGTTGCCTTTCAGATTGCTTTCTTTGTGTTTTAGTTGCTTGATTTTCCAGTTCAATTTGAGGACTGACTTGATGAAGGTTTAGTTTTCAATGTATTTCCCCAATGTGTATTTGGGGAAACGGAATTAGGAAAATCTAATAGGTTAGCATAGAAATTTAAAAATTGGTGTGTTTTTGTACCATAATTACAATTTTAATGTCCTGTTTCGGAACCCATTTTCATGGTTCTAGTGTGTGATTATTGAATTCCTGGATTTTCTTTATCTGTTCTTTAACTGTTTTGTTTTTTTTGATGAAGGTTTGGCCTGAAGTTCAAATTTAGACACAGAAAGTAAATTTAAAGAGAGAACAATGTAGAGAATACTCTTCTCTACTTTACTCTTGCTCTACTTTTAACTATCATTTTTCTAAAACGACCGCAGAACATGAAATGGCTCAATTCCGTGGAACAGAGGGAGTACTACTAATGCATCTGGATTGCCACATCTGCAACTCGTTTTTCATAAATAACTGTTAACTTCATTATGTTTGTGTGGACCTCATTGTTTTTGTGCTGTGTCTTGTTCACCTTATATGATTGGCTGATTGCAGCTGTTAGGGTAAGATAGATACTAGAGCATGTTGGATTGGTTCACGAGAGTTTACCGGCAAATGTGGTATCATCTGCCCAAGTACTTGCCTGTGTCGCTAATCTATTGAATATTTGGCATACTGAACTCAGTAGGTGGGTTTTTACACTTGTGTTTACCCATAATCTTATAAGGAGCTACCAACTTACGAGAAATGCTTTAGTTTTCCTGTAGAAATGGCGGATCAATCTCTGAGAAAAACAGCAGTAGAAGAGAAGAGGGCCAAAGTCTAACAGGAGTCCAAAGAACTTCTTGACTATACTCGGAAGGCAATTGCACGATTGACATACTTGATAAGGTGGATCTGCAAGTTTTTTTTTATATGATCAGCAAGTTTTTTTTATCTGATCAGCAAGTCAAGCTTATTGTGCTTCATATCGTTTTCTTTTCATAACACTTGCACAAATGGAAGATGACGTACCTCCTTGTGAAGCTCAAGTGGAACACTGGAAGACGAACTTGGCGATAATGGAATCAAAAGAGAGACAATATCTACAACGGTATTTTAATTACAAGGTATGGTAGGTGATACCGGGCCTCTTTCAAATGGGTTAATGTAGTGTCTTGTGTTCTCACTTCTCAAGATATATAGTACTCCCCTCCTTTCCAATAAATATGAAACGTTTGCTTTTCGGGACGGGATTTTATGCAGTGTTGTTTTGTGAGTTAAAGAAGAGAGAGGGAAAAGTAGAGATAAAGTTATTTCTATTTTAGGAAATGTTTCATTTTTAATGGGACAACCTAAAAAGGAAAACGTTTCATTTTTAATAGACAGAAGGAGTATGTAAATATGTAGGTGCACTTTAATACTACTATTTTCTGCAATTTATTAATTTGTGGAATGCCCATTAGCTAGTAAAACAGAACGAGAATCATGAACTTCAGTTCCAATATATTTTTCCCAGACAATGCTCAATCGCGTGGGCTATAGCTCGGATAGTAGTGTCATAGTGTGTTAGTGGAAAGGACTGCGCACAGGAAGGACTTGGAGAAGAAAACAAAACTAATCCTCGAGACATTGAGAAGCTACCAAGACTTGCCTCCTGTAGTTTCCTTTTCCCTCTTATCATTTTTTTCTCCCTGCATAATTCTAGCTATTATAGATTGATCATGGGTTTCTATTTCATCCAGGACAAGACTTTGGCTGCATTGTCTATTGAGGATAAGAAGAGGCAGCATGCTGCGGCGGAAGAAGTTTCTTGCAGTCTGCTCTTGCTTCTTCTGAGGGATGATGTGATTAAGATTTAAGGCTGAGTTTGTTTTGAGCTCGACTTCTTTCTTATGGGGTTCTTTGTAGATCTTTTTGTGATTTCTTGATGGTTTGAGGTATATTGTGCAAATTATACGAACAGTTCAGTATTTCACATATAGGTATCTAGATAGCCCATAAATTATATAGAGAAAATCTATGAAAAAATACATTTCACATTATAAGCAAAGTTTGACTTGCTATTCAACTTATCAGGACCAACAAGGATGAAAACTCATCCGGTATCGTCATGGCCATGTTTTATTTCTCAGTAACATAATCGAGCATTCTCTTATTTGACATCTTTGGCATTTTCATTTCTCCATAACACACTCTTTACTGTTCTTTTGATTTTAGTGATTATCTGATTAAAAGGCATAGAATGACTTCTGAAACTTGTTTTTTGTTTATGATGGCAATGTTGAAAACATGGATGACAAGAATGAGGAGCAGCTGGATAAATTTCTTATTCCAGAAATTTGCAATCAAAACATAACAGCTTTATTACAGGAATGAACATCATGCACAAGCACCACATCGACCAGCTACATGTCCACGTTGAAATTATTCAGGTAACATGTTCAATTGCTCGTCGTATACATGTATAAATGCATATGAAATACATATGTTGCTTAACATACTTTCCCCATCCTTAAGTAAATAGGAAAAATGACAGTCTTTTGCATTTTGCCATCTTCATTCCAGGCCCTCCTGAACTCTTCCACCACACTGTCTGAGAGCAACTCCACACCTTTTTCTTTAGCAGTTACATACGAAGACCAGGACCTCAAGTATGTGAAATAGCCCTCCATATCCATAACTTTCTCTGTGTCAAACCGAAACGGTCCACTGTGGTCCAGTCCGTCTACTGGTTCAAATGGGAAATCAATGGTTGTGTACTTCTGGTCCACCACTTCACGAGGTGATTCCACGGATGGACCAGATTTCCAGTAAGGTCCAGCATCAATGTTGTAAAACCTTTGGAACAATGAGTCAACTGTAGGGTTAACTTCCGGTGTGGTGTAACACCATGCAGCGATCACCCCGTTGGGCTTCTTCAGAAGCCACTTCACCTGTTGGTAGAACGTAGGGAGGTGGAACCAGTGCATTGCTTGAGCTACGGTGACCAAATCGAAAGTGGATTCTGATCCAATCTTCTCTTGGAGCTCATCCATGGACATGCCTGGGGAAGTGCATTGGTATGTTATGTTTGGTAGCTTTGCTGCAAATTCTAGTTGCTTTGGGCTTATGTCTGTTGCTATCACATTCTTGTAAAACTTGGCCAACTGTTCACATCAATGAAGCATGCATTTAGAACTCTAACCCAACACACACACAGGAAAAGGAGACAGAGAGAGAGAGAGGACTAACTGAGCAGGCTGCTTGGCCAGTGCCGGTGCCGGCATCCCATGCTAGTTCATGAGAGGGGGTATTGGAAGCAATGAAATGAAAGAGTTCTTCTGGGTAATTAGGCCTTCCCCCAGAATACTGTTTTGACTGATAACTAGGATTATACCCAGAGTTCTGCTTGATCAACAAATCTGCCATACTCTCTGTGTGTGTTTGTGATAATTGGAAGAGTGAGATTAATGTCAAGCATGTGTGTTAGATAATATAGTAGTAGTAGTGGGTGCAATGTCATTGTTCATTGCTGGGGAAGGTTCATCTAGTGTAGTTGGTCAAAGTAGAGAAACAAGATTTGTCTTCTGCTTTCTTTATAGCCACACACCAATAAGTCCACTACAATCTTTGACCAACTCTTTATTATAATACTACTTGTATTGTTTGGTAGTATTTGGGAGTAATTAAATAACTGCGTTTGTTTGGTATAACCAATGTTTTAAAAATCGGACCGGTGAGCGAACCGGTGAAGCTACTGGTTCATGAGTTCATAGTTCAATCGATCGGACCGGTTTAACTAATGGTTTTATCGTTCTACTATTATAAATATATTAAATTAAATATATAATGCACAAAGTTATAATAAATGATAAAATATAATTTATAACATGTAAAAAAAACATTAAACCTTGTAAATCATTAGTTTTAGATATAATATGAATAAAAAACTAGTATTCAGATATTAAAATTGAATAATTTTTTATTATAAAAGTTCTTGTTATAAATAGTTTTAGATAAAGTTCATGTTATTTCAAAAAAGTGTATGTGGCAAAAGTAATATCATAAAAAAATTTAAAAAAATTATTAGGTAGTTTAAATAAAAAAATACTCTAAAAATAATATTTAATTTAATAAATAATAAACTATAACTAATAATATGTAAAAAAAAATATGAATGATACTATATCTTATAAAAGTAACAATAAAATTTAGTTATTAGTAAGTATGATTAAAATTTAAGATATAATAATTATAATTTAATTATTTTATTAGTTTGGGTAATTGGGTGTATAAAATTTCATGTATCTAAAAATAATCAATGTTCATTATTCTCCATCAAGGACTTGTGGTGGAGTGAAAGAGGTCCTGGCAATTTATAGGAGCGATCATGTGTTCAAGTACTTGCAATATAACAAATTTTGACAAAATATTTTAAAAATGAAAAAACTGGTTCCCAGTCACCGGTCCGACCGGTTCGGCCGGCTGGTGTGATGACGGGTTTTAGGGCTTAACTGGACTGAACTCTCTGTCGGTTCGCGGTTGGACCGGTCGAACCGGCTGATCCGGTTATAACTGAGAGTAATGATTTGCTGGTTATATATTTTTGAAAAATATAGCTAAAATAGCAGTTCACTTTGCGTCTTCGTAATAATTGGCAGTGTGACAAAGCTAAAACAGGCAAAGGCTTTAATTGGATATTTTTATTCTTTATTTATCATGTAATGAGTTGAGAGAAAGTCTTACTAATAACAAAGCTTTAATGAAAATTGATCCTATTAATTTGTTTAGTTCCGCTTTTACTTACAAAACCAACCACAATTTCCAGAAACAAGACACCAATTTCATTAATTTAATTTTATGTTAATATATCGCACAACATTTTTATTCATCAAAAACCAAATACTGAAATAAACCAAATTTGGGCTTTGTTGAATCATGATGAACCGACCTTCCCTATCCTGAGGTAGACCGGGAAAACTACGGTTTTCCGGGTCACTCCATCTCCGGACCAGGCCGTAGTGAACCGGTCTACCACATCGCCGGTGAGCAGCTCCACCCCCTTCTCCTTCGCTGTCTGATACGCTGACCAAGACCTCAAATACGTGAAAAAGCCCTCCAAATCCATCTCTTTCTCCGCGTTGAACCGGACCGGCCCAGTGTGGTCGAGCCCATCCACCGGTTCAAATGGGAACTCGACCGTCTCATACTTCCGGTCCACCAGCCCTCGGGCGGAGTCCCAGTACGGTCGGGAATCCACGGTGTAGAATTGATGGAAGACAGCGTCGACGGCGGCGTCCACCTCAGGGGTGGTGTAGCACCAAGCGGCAAGGACGCCGCCTGGCTTCTTGAGGAGCCATTTGGCCCGGTCGTAGAAGGCCGGGCGGTCGAACCAGTGCATGGCTTGCGCGACCGCCACGAGATCGAAGGTGGACTGCGAGCCCACCTTCGTCTGGAGCTCGTCCGTGGTGACGGCCGCGGTGGTGCAGCGGTAGGTTATGTTCGGGTGCGGCGCCGCCAATTCGAGCTGCGCTGCGCTCGTGTCAGTGGCGATGACTTTGTCGTAGATCGCAGCCAGCTGATCAATTATGGGTAAATTAAAAGTGAGAAAATGTGTTACTCCCTCCGTCCACGAATAAGAGTCCCGTTTTTCCATTTTAGTCCGTCCACGAATAAGAGTCCCGGTTTATAATTACCATAAATGGTAAAGAGACCCACATTCCACTAACTCATTCTTCTCACATATCATTTAAAACTAATATAGTGGGACCCCTATTCCACTAACTTTCTTCCACCCACTTTTCTTAACATTTCTTAAAACCCGCGCCATTTAGAAATGGGACTATTAATCGTGGACGGAGGGAGTACTTTTTATCAAAAAGAAATTTAAATGACTCTGCTACTGTAGAACGAGTACTTACGGACAGGGCGGCTTGGCCAGTGCCGGTTCCGACATCCCACGCGAGATTGTGGGAAGGGGTTTTAGAAGCGATGAAATCGAATAATTGTTGAGGGTAAGTTGGTCGGCTCTCTGAATACTCCTTTGCCTGCTTCACGAACAATTCTGCCATTTTCTCTCTATTTCTAATTTGTATATGTGTAGATTAGATTTGAGCATATATTTATAGACAATTACTATTTGACTGATTCTTTTGAAGAGGAAGATTCGTGCTTGTTTCTTTCTCATGACATAAGGTGGATATTTGTGTTCAAATTTTATTTTGCTAGAGAAGCATGCTATCTTTTCTTTATTCGATAAGTACTAATCCTAATTGATGTTCCTCTTTATGCTAGCTAGCTACTACCAATCCACAAATGTTCCATCTCCTTTATCTTTTTACACAGTTTCAACTAAAATATGTCGACTTTGGAAAAATACAAATGCTATGCTACATAGTGCATTATTATGCAAATATAATCCGTGAATATTATTTTCATTTGATGCACTTTTAATAGTATTGTTTATTTCATTTTATAATACTTAGTTAATTTGATTTTAGTGTATTTTTAAGTTTCATGATCAAAAGAAACAATTTAAATAGCTTGAGATGGACAGAATATTGCGCTAAATACTACTCCCTTTTTCTGCAATAGGAGTCTCATTTTTCCATTTTGGTTCCTCCACAATGAGAGTCCTGGTTCATAATTACTACTCCCTCCGTCCCCGAATAAAAGTTACTAATTTCCATTTTGGTCCGTCCTCAATTAAGAGTAGCACTTTACTTTTACCATAAATGATAAGTAGGTCTCACATTCCACTAACTCATTTCACTCACATTTTATTATAAAACCAATATAAAAAAGTGGGTCCCACATTCCACTAACTTTTTCAACCAACTTTTCTTTACATTTCTTAAAACCCGTGCCCGGTCAAAGTACTACTCCTAATGGGGGACGGAGGGAGTATAAATGGCAAAGAAGCCATATATTCCACTAACTTACTCCACTCACATATCATTTAAAACTAATATATTCAAGTGAGATTCATATTTCACTAACTTTCTTCCAACCATTTTACTTAAAATTTCTTAAAACCCGTGTCTGATAAGAATGAGACTCCTATTCACGGACGGAGGGAGTATAAGATAAATTATTTTTCATGGAAATATTTTACTCAAAAATTTGAACTCTCAATTTATTAAATTGTTACAGTCTTATTGTTAGAAGTCCCTCCATTCCAAAATAAAAGTCTTATTTTGTTGTTTTAGTATGTCTCCTAATAAAAGTTGTATTACACTTCTACTATAAATGGTAAATAAACCACGCTTTTCATTAACTTATTTCACTCACATTTTATTATAAAACTATATATACGTAGATTCAACGTTCCACTAACTTATTCAATTTAGTTTTCTTTATATTTAAAATCCGTGTTCAAATCAAAGAGAATTCATATCGTGGTGGGACAGAGGGAGAGGGAGTAGATCCCAATGCTAAATGATTGAATTACTGGAATCAATCCCTTTCACCAACAAACAAGAGAAAACTAGTTTTGTTTTTATGTTAGTTAGCCAATTAGGAGCTATCAAGTATAAACACATTAAGGAAAATGATATATACTGAACAATATTATGCGTTTATATATCATAGGCTATTATTTTTGGTAATTCTTTTGTGGAATTTTGTGCTTACAATACAGTATATTAAAGTATTTATACTTCACAAAAAAATTTGAATAAAGTTTTCAATTTTTTTTTTTTAATTTTCGATTACTTTGCTAAAGTATTGTGATTATGTGAAAGGCCAATTTTTAAGAGCCAGGAGTGGAGACTGTTCACATATTCTGTTTTGCGTTAAAATATTGTCCCATATATATTTAACTGTTTTACTCCCTCTATTTTCTAAAAATAGGGAACTTTGAAACGGCACGAATTTTAATGCACAATTTGGTAAAGTACGAAAGAGAAGGGGGAAATGGTAAAGTAAGAAAGAGGAAGAGAAAAATTGATAAAGTTGAGAGAGGGAGAGAAAAAATTAATGGAATTAATGTTAGTGGATCATGAGATCCACTTTAAGTCATTAATTGTAATTGTATAAGTGGTAAATTAATTGATATTTAGGGGCGTAAAGATTTCCTAAAATAGAAAATTTGAAAGTTGCTATTTTTAAAGAACAGACTACGATGGAAAAAGTTGTTATTTTTAAAAAATGGAGGGAATATAAAGAAAAAAGAGAATAAAGTAACATAAAAAAATTAAATATAAGTTATAAATGGTAAATAAGTAGAAATATAAAAGTAGTAATATGATTTTTTTTTCAATTTTTGGATGAGTTTATATATTTTTTTTATGGAAAACCAAAATAATAGTACAAACTTGTAATTAATGATAGTGATATTTTAATCATCCCTTATTTTTGGTTTTCTAAATTCATTTCGAAAATTATTAGGTGCATGGGTGGTGTTCTTGAGTTTTCGATCCAAATTTACCTAAGAGTAAACTATAAAAATAGTCTCTGAACTATGTGTTTATCTCGTCAATGAACTCTGGACTTTAAAAATATTCCCAAACAATTCTGGACTAAGGGTTTATCTCGAAAATGATCCTTTTTCACTGTTTCGTGACGAAAGTACTCTTTTAGGGGGTTTTGGGAGGTTTGGGCAATTTGGTCTTTTTACATTTTAAATCTAATATTATTTCAGTTATGTACTAAATTTGATATTATTTCAAAATTATCATTTTTCTTCCGTTTTGTCATCCTTCACTTTGTTTCTTTATTTCAATATTAGATTTAATTTTATAAAATTAAATTTTAAATTTTGATTTTTAAATATCAATAAAAAATTTTAATTATTAAAATTACTATTAAATAACAAATTAATAGTTTTAATCAATATTTGATAGTGTCTAATATTTAATCAATAAGGTACGATGAAACCTTAGATTTAATCAATATTTAATAGTTTTAATCATAAATAGATCATATAACACGATTTATTCCGAAATAAATATGCATCTAATGTATAGGAGAATTTGACTAAAAATATTATGAAGTTGACTATATCGTGTTATATGATCTATTTATGATTAAAACTATTAAATATTGATTAAAACTAAAGCGTCGTCGTACCTGTACCTATTAAATATTAGACACTATCAAATATGGATTAAAACTATTAATTTGTTATTTAATAGTAATTTTAATAATTACAAAAATTTATTGATATTTAAAAATTGAAATTTAAATTTAATTTTATAAAATTAAATCTAATATTGAAATAAAGAAACAAAGTGAAGGATGCCAAAAGGGAAGAAGAATGATAAAATTTTGAAATAATATCGATTTTAGTACATAACTGAAATAATATCAGATTTAGAATGTAAAAAGACCAAATTGTCCAAACCCCCAAAAGAGTATTTTCGTCACGAAACAGTGAAAAAAGACCATTTTCGAGATAAACGCTTAGTTCAAGATTGTCTAGGGATATTTTTAAAGTTCAGGGTTCATTGGCGAGATAAACGCTTTGCCTAAATATAAACCGAAATGTTCATATATAGAGTGACAACTTCACACTCCATAACTCACCTAAGTCACCCTCTCCCGCCGGAGCTAAAACGCTGGTTGTGGGCGCTCAAAGGCTGTCCATAGCCCTACAAAATTAAAAGGGTATCTATCTATTCTTGATTTCCCTTTTTCTGAGGTAAGTATTATTGCAATTACGCATTGTGACAGTTGAATTTTTTTTCTTGACGCTGGTTTTAGTATTTGTATAATCTCTTACGCTACAAAAGGAATCACTGCCTTGACCTTGCTCTACGCTGATGTCCATTTTATCCATCCCTTTTGTCATTATTCTATTCAAGATCTCCTTTTTTTCTCAATTGTGGAGTATTCAAGATTGAGGTTTTATTTGTTCTAAAATGTTTAGTGCAGAAAAAAAGTTAGGTTTTTATGAGCAATTAATAGCATAGGAGTTTATGTTGGTCTTAAACTGTCTCTACAATTCTCTAGCTTTAGTTAGTGATTTAATGATAAGCAAGATAGTAAGTAACTCAAGTGTGTTTATTGTCATGGTTGTGAGTTGTGAATGCTTTGATTTGGTGGCTGGCATAGGTTTTGATGTTTTCTTTATGGCATATTGAATCCAATGTAATGTTTCATGATTCACATTCCTTTAAATAGTGCTATGATTTTCATGACTTTTTTCCTATTTTTGTGACATTTTAGGTTTTAGGTTGGTTTTGCTTAGATCATAGCCAGAATGGCCAACATTATGCCAATTCCGACTGAATCGTGCAAGGTTGGTTTCATTGGAGCTGGGAAAATGGCGGAGAGCATTGCCAGAGGTGTCGTCAGTTCAGGCGTTTTGCCGGCTTCCCAAGTCCGGACTGCTCATCTTGGCGCGAGGCGTTCAGTCTTTGAATCATTTGGAGTCAAAGTCTTTGATCAGAATAGTCAGGTTCTCGCTCTTGTGCTTGAATTTTTTGTGTTTTTCCACGCTGCCCTTCATTTTCTTGAACGGGAGAGTGAAATGTCGTAACTCTATTCTGTTTTTGGCAATATCTGAAAAACAGGTAGTCCAAGATAGCGATGTAGTTATATTCTCCGTGAAACCTCAAGTTGGTAATTTCTCTGAATTGGTAGCTAGCTGATTGATATCCGCTCCATTACCTGCTCCTCTAATCTCTCTGTTTCCTTGTGTTGTTCGAATATGTAGTGAAAGACGTGGTGATGCAGTTAAGGCCACTTCTTTCAGAGAAGCAGCTTTTAGTGTCGGTTGTCGCTGGAGTCAAGCTAAAAGATTTGCAGGTTCGTATAGTTTACTGCTGAGCTAGATTATTGTACTTGTATATAAACTATAACGAGCTTTACCTGCGTATCGTTTGACACGTTTTCAGGAGTGGGCAGGTCACAGTCGATTCATTAGGGTAATGCCCAACACCCCAGCTGCTGTTGGTGTAGCTGCGTCTGGTATATCTTTCTCCTCGTCTCTCTCTGTCTCTGTATCGTGCAAGTGTATACGTCCATTCTAAATAACAGTTATCTACACAGTTATTACTCTAGGGGATGCAGCAACCAAGGAAGATGGGGAATTAATCAGTAACTTATTTGGAGCAATTGGCAAAGTTTGGACAGCTCAGGAGAAGCTGTTTGATGCTATTACCGGCCTGAGGTACTCGTGTATGAACTGGTTACGTGTTGGTGTATCGTGGCCTTGAGATTGTCGAGATCTTTTGTTGGATTGCAGTGCTAGTGGACCAGCATACATCTTCTTGGCGATTGAAGCTTTAGCCGATGGAGGCGTTGCTGCCGGTCTACCTCGTGAGCTCTCACTTGGTCTGGCTTCTCAAATGGTAAAGTAATATGGGGATTCAATTTTTTTTTGCTTTGCCAAAAGTGGCTGACCCGAGTCTCCCGGCCTCAATCTGAATATCGTTCAGGTACTGGGAGCAGCATCAATGGCAACAAGCACGGGCAAACACCCCGGCCAGCTCAAAGATGACGTGGCGTCTCCTGGTGGCACGACCATAGCCGGGATTCACGAGCTGGAAAAAGCAGGCTTTCGAGGCATTCTGATGAATGCGGTCGTCGCTGCTGCAAAGCGCAGCCAGGAGCTTTCTAAGAATTAGGTTCCTGGTAACTTTTGCAAAGCCTTTACCCCACATTACAAGCATATGTTCTCTATTATTCATTCTCCTATTTTTTTGTTAGGATGTTAGCTGTGTTAGCTGTATTGGTATAAAATTTTATCTTCTTTAGCAGTTTGAGTAGGAAGAACAATAGCAATATTTGAGCTATTCATTTGAATTAGACTAATATGCACTATTTCTCGAACATAGGATCTTGTTTCTCGTCCCATCTACAGTGGTCACCAGTAGTCGTTGCACGAACAAACTCCCCCTTTGAAGTGGTGGAATCGATTCCGATCCCTCACGATTATCTCTCGATCATACGCTTCCGAGATGAGCTTACTCGCCTCGTGGCAATCTTTACACACACGCAAATTCTTCGTGACACGAATCGTGTCAGCGGGTTTGGTCTTCAGCAACCCATATGCAATAGCCAGCTTCTCGCTATGGTAGTGCAATGGATTCTCACTCTCCTCCTCGCCTACTTCATACAACATTCCCTCACTATCTGTCACATACCCAAAATCCCTAATCCTACGCACAATCTCCCCGACTTTGGCATATATCTCTCGAGCCTCGGGGTGAGCCCTACCGCCGGCCACAAACTCACACACTCTACCAGCTAGTTCGATCGTGGAAGATCCGGCCACCTTCTTCACCCCTCGATCGTTCATCAACTTCCTAACCCTCGCCACATCCTCCAGTCTCCCTTCCTTCGCGTATAGATTTGCCAGCAGCACGTATCGCCCACTGTTCCCTGGCTCTAGCTCAATCACCCGATGCCCTACCTCCTCCGCCATTTCAAGATTCCCGTGGATCCTACAAGCCCCGAGAAGGGCTCCCAACACTCCAACATCTGGGCTCATTGGCATCTCATCTATAACCCTCCTAGCCTCATCCAGCAACCCCGCCCGCCCCAGCAGATCCACCAAGCAGCCGTAATGCTCCATCCTCGGAGTGATGCCATAGGCCTCGGTCATGTAAGAGAAGTAACGTCTCCCCTCCTCCACCATACCCGAGTGCGCACAAGCTGCAAGAACATTCACAAACGTCACATGATCCGGCCTCTCCGCCCCCGCCTCCATCCTCCTCAGAAGCTCAATTGCATCCCTGCCTCGTCCATGCATTGCAAACCCTCCGATCATACAGTTCCACGACGAAACCCCCTTGATACGCAACCCATCAAATACCTCAACAGCCTTGTCCAAACGCCCACATTTGCAATACATATCCATGAGCGTCGTTGCCAGCTTTGCATCTATCCTGATCCCCCTACTCTCCATCCGCTCATGTATCCACTCGCCTCGCTCCAACGCACCAAGCCCCGTGCAAGCTGCGAGCATACTAGCAGCAACAAAGCTATCCATCTCCACATTTTCCTCCATCATTCTATCAAAGAGCTCGAATGCATCATGAAATCTGTTGTTCTGCACATGAGCTGCGATCACAGCATTCCACGCAGTTGAGTTCTTGGTAGCCATCCTCTCAAAAACACGCAGCGCTTCGTCCAAACATCCCCATTGCGAGTAGCCACTGATCATCGTCGTCCAAGAAACGTCGTCCTTTCTCTCCATGCCATCAAAAACCCTCCTCGCCTCGTCCAATTCATCGAAACCGACATACATCCGAATCAAATTGTTCTGGCAATACGAGTCTCGAGAGAATCCGAATTTGATCACGTGCGCGTGCACCTGCCTTCTGCCTCCGGCAGCAGCAGCGCAGGCTCGGATAACGGGAGGGAAGGAGTAGTTATTCGGAGTGACGGAGTTTTGGAGCATGTGGGAGTAGAGGGAGATGCAGTGTGTGTGCAATTGTGCGTGTAAATAGCCTCTGAAGATGGTGTTGTAGATAAAAGCATCTGGTTGGGGCAAAGAAGCGAAAACCTTGAGTGCATAATGCAAGTCACCGGATTGTGAGAGGGCGGAGAACTTGATGACGCGTCCCATGGCGTCGTTGTCGGAGGAGAGGCCGAGCTTGACGATTTGGGCGTGGTGCTGCTTGAGCTCCGCCATGGTTGAGCAGAAGTCGAGATTCTTGAAGGTGGATATGGTGGGAGGGTTTGTGGATGGAGTTGAAAGGATTGCAGACATGGGACCCGATAATTCTCAAACACTACTGTAGTTTCAATATTGTAATTCTCAAATTATAAAAAAATTGCAGGCATTCTCCCATTGCAAGACATCCTACAATCATAACTACAGCTTATTTTAATATTCTAAATATTAGTAGTACAAAATATCAAGAACACTATAACTAATCAACAAAATGCCTATATATAAACCACTAAGTAGAATTCTATTCCTTTCATTCATGAATAAAAGAATTTTTTTGACTCAATATGAATTTTAAAATATTATTTAATTTTATTAGGAAAATGAGTGGAAATATTAATCAATCCAAACTCCTATTCGCGGACAGTCTAAAATGAAAAAAATAGGAATCCTATTGGCGGACGAATGAAATACTACCATATATCAACTGGAAATCATTAAAGCTATGGAGCCGTCAGGCAAACCATATATTAACATTTCAATAAGTATACTTATTTAATACAAATAATCATTAACAAATACACTGCTAAGGAACTTTTTTAATGCAAAATAAGGACATTAATTTGTGTTTCTAAATATACCACAAATACTTCAGAAATCGTTTTTGGTGTTGGTGTCTTAACTAGATCATGCAAATGGAAGCGTTCCTAAGTTACTTTAATTTAGGAACGCTGCCTCTTAAATTATTGTTATTATTTTTTTTTAAATTCAACGTAACTAATTGCGTCTCGATTTTTTCATCTTTATAGAATAGGTTTTTGTATTAAATGAATTAATTGACTCGTTCATGTTATATTAAGTGAAAAAACAAGAGGCGTTGGTGGTATCACTTGATTTTAGATTCAATTACTCACTCTAGGAGATTGAAATTTCAAATAAATCGATATTTGTTTTACCCTTATAAATGCTTCACAGTTATTTTGTTGTTACATTAATCATATAACTGATAGAAAAATAAATGCAAAAAGTGTTATTTTATTTAAATAAATAATACTCCAATTTTCTAACTATTATATCTATTTCTAATTTAATCAAGATTCATTGTACCTAAAAACACACTTGGACTATCAAGATGCAACATTATATACTACTACTACTACTACTATATTATATAATCACCATACGCTTAAAATGGACTTATTTCCAAGTTAATATAATTACAAATTAATTTTGTTGATTTCAATTACCTAATTGAGAATTGATGCTTAAAAAAAATATAGTTCATTTATAATGAAATAAAGAATATTGAACTTATGAGTTGATGCGTAAAGAATAGGGATGCTGCCGTATAGTTTAGTAATTAAGAGGATATTTAGTACTTAACATTAAAATTAATTCAGATAATAAAAACATAAAAAATAAAACAAGTAACAAAGCAAAAAAGGAAAATCAAAATGAAAGAAAAAAATTTAGGAAATAACGGTATAAGAATATGAATAAATTTAAGACAGAATTGGAGAACTATTAATTGATGAAGTTAAAATAACGGTATAAGGATATCGATACATTCATTGTGAATTAATATTTACTTAATTGGTCAACTTCTTTTCTAAAAAACTCATTTGACAATGTGGCTACGTATCCAATGTAAATATCCACGATTAAGAAATGGCAAAGTATAATAAATAAACTTTAATGGTCTTTAAAATGAGGCTCCACCCTTTCTCAAACACTATAAATAAGTGGTCACAAATAATTTTAGTTAATTCTAGTCACAATGAAGAGATCATCAAAACAACACCTTATGCTAATGGCAATAGCCTTGCTTTGCATCCACACGGCAGGTTTATGATTATCCCTTTCTCAACTTCTATAGAAAAATCAAATAAACTACTAATTAATTTTTTTTTGGTAAATGAATTTAGATGCTAGAACAGGAGTGTGCTATGGCACCCTTGGCGACAATCTACGACCACCAAGAGAAATCGTCAATCTAATCAAGGGTAACAACATTGGTAACATTCGACTATACAACCCTAATCCAGCAATTCTCGAAGCACTTCAAGGCACCAACATCTCCGTCATCGTTGGGGTGCCCAATGACGAGATCCAAGGCATCGCGACAGATCCATCTGTCGCCACATCTTGGATCCAAAACAACATCCGCAAGTACCAATACGTCAACTTCCGCTACATTTCCGTGGGAAACGAGATGAACCCATCGGACAACCCCAACATCGCACCCTACATTCCGACAGCCATGCAACGCATCTCCGATGCCCTGGCCACGGCCAGGCTTCGGAGAATCAAGGTCTCCGCTGTCCTAAGCATGTCGGTTATCGGGGTATCCTACCCTCCATCGGCCGGGGCATTCCAACCCGAATTCCGCGAATCCTTCATCGATCCAATTATCAAATTTCTTCTCAAAACACATAGCTCTTTTCTAATTGATGTGTATCCATATTTTGCATATGCTAGTGACCCCACCAATATTCCTTTAGACTATGCATTGTTTACTTCTAAATCGGTTGTGGTTAGGGATGGACCATACAAATACCAAAACTTATTCCATGCCATGGTCGACTCGGTCCACGCGGCACTCGAGAAGGCCGGTGGGCAGAGCCTCAAGGTTGTGGTGACGGAGACGGGGTGGCCCTCGGCCGGAGGGACAGCGACTACCGTATCCAATGCATTCGCTTATAACTCAAATTTGTACAAGAGTGTCAGAAGGGGAACTCCTAGAAGGCCAAGGAAGCCTTTGGACACTTACATTTTTGATCTCATTGATGAGAATCAGAAAACTCCTGAACTTGAGAAGCATTGGGGAATCTTTCTTCCTAATAATGTCCCTAAATATCAAGTATCTTTTATTGCATAAAATGTGTAATGAAAAGTGTATTGTGTTTGATTTCTTCAAGTTTCTATAACACATTACGCAAGTTTGCTTATTAATTTCTCTCCCTATCCATCTCATGATTAGCATATGTAGCTTTTGGGATGTACCAAAGCATCTTCCATCGTTTACGTTAAAATCAAATTTATATTAATATAAATATCACATCAAACATTTATTTTACTTAAATCATTTATATTAAACTCAAAATTCTAAGAATATTCTTTATATTATGAGGAGCTCGGCTTGAAAAAATCATTAACTCGAGTGAATCTCAATTACTTTGGTCATAAAATAGTTTTGAATCGGTGGTTTTTCGACGGTTTTTAACGATTTTTCACGGTTTTGAACCGCTGGTTTTTGGCCCTTTTTTGCGGTTCCGGCTAGGTCTCACAGTTTTTTGGCGGTTTTTCGCTGTTCCGGTCAGGAACCGACGGTTCTGGCATGGTTTCGGTTCAGAAATTTTTGAACCTGAACCGAATCACGGTTCTAAAATCGACGGTTTCCTCATTGTTGAAGAGCAGCCGATCAACGGGCCACCTGCCCCCCAAATGCCCAATTAGTCGGCCCTAGCTGATCTCATAGGGTCGATTAACGGCCCTCATTGTGATGATAGGGCCGATGATCGATATTTCAAAAAAAAAATATTTTTGACCCTCTACGTATACCTCCACGCCCACGCCCTATTATATACATTCACTCCTTTATTCTCACTCTATATCTCTTTTCCTCTCTTTAGACTATGAATTCTGATAATTCTTTCGCAGAATTCCAGCGATGGAAAGTATTGGAAACACATACACCAACAGAACCCAACAATTAAGTATGTTTTTTATTTATTCTGTTTTTTTTTAAATGTAAGATGTTTCTTTTGTTTTAAAATTAAGTACTATGTTATTTTATAATTTATTTTGTTTATTATTTTATTTGAATAAAAAATTAAAAATGAAATATAAAAATAATATTGATGTGAAAATAAGATGAGAGGTTGGATAGGCTAAATAAACTACTATATGAATAAAATAATAACATGAAAATAGGAAATAAAGATAGGCCTCTAAATGAGACTATTTTTATGAGTCAAATTTAATCCAACAAATTTACGTCGTACGTACTACGATGTGAGTCGAAAACACATGAGCATTAAATAAAATAGTAATTGAAGCAAAGTTGAATTTTTTAGAATCAAAACCACCAATTGTCACAACGGCAAATGTGTGTGTGTGTGTGAGAGAGAGAAAGAGACAGAGAAGCATCCTTAATTGGATGACATAATTTACATTTTCCTTTTTATGCCTATCATCAAAGTTAGAACATTTTGTTAAAGTATTTCTATTTATGCTCACTGCCCAAACCAAACCTACCTTCAAAAACTCCATTACAATTAAATCTCTGTTCCTCTCTGATTTCTTACCCTTCCAAGACAAAAAAAATATTCTTCTTTTATTCTCCCCTTTGTTTTCTTCAAATAGTGACTGTCACAAAAGCTCGTCGACTAAACCCAGTTCCCAAATTGTATGCTTTACCACAATCTCCCCTCCCAAATCAACGCTTTCCTTTTCTTGTTTTTGCTTCTGATTTTTCTCCTTTTTCCCTATTTTTATGCTAAATTTACTAACTTGATTTCTTGGTTGCTTTTTTCCCCAGAGATTGTGATCATGGAGGGTAGAAGGAGGGCTAGCCAGAGAAGATCACAAAGCAAGAAGCCGCCGCGTGGTATATCTGAAATTCTTTATTAATTGTTACTATTTTTTATTGAATTAATAGCTATTTTCACTGTTTGTTTTTGCAATGGCCTGAATTTTTCTACCTTGAATTTTTCTACAATTGTTTAAAAAATGGGTTTTTTTGTCGATTGCATAATTTGATGCTTTGACGGTGTTTGGAGTCTTGCTCAATTTTCATTTTATTTTACTTTTTTTTTTGTCTCATTGTTTTAGGCCTTTTTGTTTTGGCTGTGGTTTGGTTGTTTATTTTCTAAATGTGGTGTTGTTCTGTTCTTCTTGTTCATCTTAGGTCATGATAGAGATTAGGCCTAATGGCTAATGCAGCATTAGATGATGTAATGAGTAGTTATTTGTATGGTTTTTAGCACGAGCGATAATACGTTTCGTGATGGGAAAGTGGGAAAGTTGCAAGCTTAATCGTTCGAGTTTGCAGGAGTGGAAATGAGTTGGTAGTTTAGTTACTTGTCCAGTGTGAATTAGTACAATGCTTCTTGATCGACTCGTGTGACTTTGCTTGCTTCTATAAGATTATTTGTCATTTTTTTTGGTGTATTGTTGACGAGATGGCAATAGGATCGATGTCTATATCAGCATTAGCTTCTAACTGGTTGTCTCTGTGCGGCTTAATCGATTCCATACACGTTTGTTACTCATATCCCGTTCCTTTTGTTTCTATAAGATTATTTGTCATCTATCTTTTGGTGTATTGTCGACTGGATGCTAATAGCATAGATGTCTGTATCAGCATAGCTTCTAACTGATTGTCTTTGTGCTGCTTAATCGATTCCATACACGTTTGTTACTTACGTTTTATTTCTCCCACTTAAGTATTTATCAATGGATGTTTCCGTGAAATAGTTCTTGTTTATTGAGCTTCTTTGCAATTTCTATGTGCTGTTGCTTCGAGTCCTCTCTTGTGTTTGATTTGCTTTTCCGCGCCACTGCTCTCTGCAGGGTATTGGCAGCCTAAGATCCCCGCGTGGGAGAAAGAGTTCTGCAAAGTGGTTGGATCGATGGACTGGGAGACATTACTGCAGATGAAGAGATTTATGCACTTATACGACAAGGTGATGGAGTGGAACGACTCTGCAGGCGAGGAAGCATTCAGCAACGCCAAGAAACGGTACTGGGCCAACAAAAACGGCTTATCCTGTCACGTGTCACTGCCTGATCCCGATCTTTACATTGACAAGATCAATTGGGATTCAGACAATGATCCCGAGCTGCTGTTGCCAGATGTCGTGAGCCTGGCCGCGAGTCCCCAGACAGAGGAAGATCAGTATCACGACCCTGTCGTGATCTTTGGCGATTCTGCCATTCCGGACAATGTTTTTGCTACCGTAGGCTGGGGTGATTGGGAAGAGAACTTCGTTGCTCCGGCTGCTTGTTCATCCACTAATTATCTCGATCCATGGAACGAGCGGGGCCCATCTGGGTGGTCGGGGTATCATAACAACGGATGGCAAGGCTACTCCAACGACACGTGGCAATACAACAACGGGAGCAGGCAATGGGGAGGTGATTGGAGTTGGAACTATGCTAATCATTGTTATAGTAACTACGTGGGAACCGACACAAGAGACGCGTGGGGAGATGGGCGCTGGAACGACAACCCGACGACCGGATTTGTGTCTCAGTCTGATTCAGTCCGTGCACACCCCTAGAGCAATGCTTGTGTTAAATGTGAATTTTGTGTAGTATTTTGATGTTGAGAATTCATTCTATTTAGGTCGAGATGTTTTGTGTAGCCAACCGCTTGAGATGATAGAGATGTGAGGTTATTTGATGTATGTATACATTATACAGTTAGTAGGAGAATTCTCTTAATTTTATCAACTCTTTTACTACTAAAAAAGCTAGTAGGAGAATTCTCTTAATTTTATCAACTCTTTTACTACTAAAATTAGTCCAAGTGGTTCTCAATTATTATCTTATGCTCAACGTATAGTAACAATGGTTAAGAAACGATAAATCACTGAGATCTCGTCTCTCAGCAAATAGCACAAAAGACTTATTTCATATTTAGATTCTTTCAATGTTATACCACTCAAATGTCGTTCGTTTCCCAAGGTTAATCATAACCTTCAGAATAAGTGGTTAGAGCACTTCCAATGCTCTCCCTAAAAACTCACTTATTTCTCCCTAACTCCTGCCACATCAGCACCAAAATTTATCCCCAGTTTTTAGCCAACTTTTAGCCAATTGCTCCAATGGTTTCTCCCTTATTTCTCCCTAACTCAACATTTCATTTTTACATCATTACTAATTTAATTGTTTTATTTTTTATATAATAAAGCTAGCTAATTTATAAGACAAGACAAATAATAGTAATAAAGTTCGTTGTATTAAACACGAGTAAAAAATTACAACGACGAAAATTAAAAAAAAAATAGGGGGGAAATTATTTTAAATTAATTATTAAATTTTAAATTTATAGGGGGGAAATTTAAAAAAAAAAAAAAAAACTACTTTTATCGCCGGATTATCGCCCACAGTGGTCGGCGATAATCCGGCGAATTTTCGGGATTCGGCGTTAATTCTACCGAATTAACGTCGGATTATCGCCGATTCCTCCCCATTGCCGGCGAATTTTCGGCGATAAAACGCCGGATTTAACGCCGAGTGCATTGGGAGTGCTCTTAAAGCATATATAAGTTGCGAAAAAGTTTTCTTTCTAAGAATTGACAAGTTAACTAATGCGAATGACGCTCACTAACCTTTAACAAAATTTACATCTAAAAATAAAAATTCAGGGAATCCAAAAATGTTGAAAGTTCATTTAGTTTAATAACACTTGATTTGATGTTTTAATTGAGTCTGATTACTACTAGTCTGTTTTTCTCCCTCCATGTTAAGTTCAAAATTTGAGCTATGGTACAACACCTTATTGCGTGAGATGCCACCTCATCTCCAGTGGGGCCATTTATGACAAACAAATCCTACGTGTATAAACGTTACTCGCTGAGATATACGTGTCGATATACACATATATAAATATCTAGAGAGAGAGGGGAAGAGAGAGAGAGAGTGTGAGAGCCGGCGTAGCAATGGCAGCTAGGAAGCGAGCTACATCAACAACAGTAAAAACTACGGAGCCCGCCCCGGAGAAGCCTAAGTCCGAGACACCGGCGGCGGAACCCCCAATTCGACCGGCAAAATTGGCCACAATCCTCAAATTCTTTCTCATATTCTCGATTCCCTATTTTTACTTGATTTTCACACACTACAGGATCGATTATGAGATTAAACGATCGATCCTGATCAGTGCTTTCGTCAGCGGCATAGGCTTCCTAATCACGGTTAAAATGATCCCCGTGGCCTCCAAGTATGTGCTGAGGAGGAATTTGTTTGGGTATGATATTAACAAGAAGGGCACCCCTGATGGATCCATTAAAGTGTAAGTTTTATTTGCTTTAAATCATAATTCTCCCTAAAATGCTGTGAATTTCACTTATGGATTGCGATTTCAGGGTTTAGTCAATGTTCGAGCTGAAATGTGATGTTTAGAGCAGCTTTTGTTGTTTATTTTCCCTAAATTATGCGCTAATTTCCCAATTCAGATTAGATTCTCTGCATATCTATTACATTCGTGCTATAGAAATATGGATTATTCCCAATTGTTTCATGAATTTGATTTGGACGAGTGACTAATTGCTATGTACTGAGATATTACTCCGCAGATTTTGAAAAGGTTTGGAATTGCCTTATGTACTACTGTATGTTGGATTCTCTTGTTTTACTTGTTATAGATTTTGGTGATCAAATTACTTGTTTTTAATGTGATGCAGGCCTGAATCGTTGGGCATAGTTGTTGCTATAGTTTTCCTAGCCGTCGCTATCTTGTTTCAATATTTCAACCTCACCGCAGATTCTAATGTAAGTTTTTATTGCATTTCTACTCTTATACCAATACCTTAATGTAAAGCATATAAACAATCTAATTTCCCAGTAATGTTAATTAGGCGCCATATACAAGTTCTGTCGTCTCTGTAGTCTGATTTAGTCCTTTGAATGTTCAGTATACATTTAATATGCTATCAGAACTTAGAATGGAAGTGAAGAAAATTCTGTGCGAAGTGACAATAATCCTTTGCAGAGATGAGATAGTAGAACTTCCAGAAATCCCTATTATTGTGACCCTGATGCTGGTAGCACCATAGCAGTAATGCATGACCTGGGACAAGGGAGAATATAGTCAATAGACATGATTAGAATGAGTACAGGGTGAAATTATATTAATCAAGTAGTCGAAGCTACTATAGGCAGTTGTATCTAGATTTAACCACACATCATCTAGTTTGAATAACAGGGATAAATTTATAATATGGAGGTTTATAAAACATTATAGTCCTTATGGCATAGGAATGCTTGTACATGGTTAGTGAAAAGTACCACATAGATTTTGATGCTTATGCTTGACAGACACATGCAGAATGAGTGCCAGATCCTGTTTGGTAGATGCATTTTTTGGTTCGAAAATAGTCTATCTGGAGTTGAGTCGGATTTATATAAGAAAAGCAGTATGAAGTCTGAACTAAACAAATAACTTAAGCAGATCCTCCAGCAAGCAATAAATTACAACTCAACTTTGACATTTCACAACGTAATGTGTGGTGAAAATATGAAAGTTCATGGCATCTTACATTTTTTTATTCTTCAGTCTACATTTTCCTATAAATTGAATATTCCCTTTCCCATTTCATTCTCCACATTGTTTTATCTGAGTTTTATACACCAATTTTGGTGAGAGTGACAGTTTCCTTTTTTCTTTAAGTGGCTAGTCGAATACAATGCTGCACTAGCATCAATCTGCTTCATCACTCTGCTTGGTTTTGTGGATGACGTCCTGGATGTACCTTGGAGAGTGTGAGTTTTCTATAAGTCTCTCCTGCTATATTTATAAAATGATCCATACTGCAGATTCTTATCCCCTATCGTGTACTTTTGAAGACAGGAAACTGGTGTTACCATCTATCGCTGCTCTACCATTGTTGATGGCTTATGCTGGGCATACAACTATTATCATACCAAAGCCACTTGTTCCATATGTCGGAATGGACATTTTAGATTTAGGTGATATATTACATGATTTTCACCATTTGATTATATAAACAACTCCATGACTTGATTGATGCCGTGCCTATTCTGTATCACATGCTCCCTTCTCTCTAACATTTCTTTATTGCTATTAGGGTGGATTTATAAGCTCTACATGGGGTTGTTGGCTGTGTTCTGCACGAATTCAATTAACATTCATGCGGGTATTAATGGCCTCGAAGTTGGACAGACAGTCGTTATTGCTTGTGCTGTAAGACAAAAAAATTGTCTTCATTATTCCAATTTAAGTGCTCATATTGAATCTAACATATTTCTTTTGCAGATCTTGATACATAACATCATGCAAATTGGGGTAGCTACTGATCTGGAACACAAGCAAGCACATGTTTTCTCCATTTACCTTGTGCAACCCTTGCTTGCAACTTCTTTAGCATTACTTTCTTTTAACTGGTACTGGTGCTTGTAGTCTTTGAACATAGAATTGGACATCTTCAGGTGCTAACCCTGTCTCCATCTTTTTCATAGGTATCCCTCTTCAGTTTTCGTAGGGGACACTTACACTTACTTTGCTGGAATGACTATGGCTGTTGTCGGCATTTTAGGCCATTTTAGGTGTGTCACTGACTCTTATACCCTTACATCATTGCTTGATTTTATAAGTTGTGTGTACGACAAGTTTGTTCATTTTGAAATTTAATCAACTGCAGTTCATTTAGCTGTTCATCAGATAGTATGTGTTTGTGTGTATTCAATAAGGATGTGAATGAACTAAGATTTCCTTTTGATTTGGATAATTTCAGCGAAACACTGCTGATATTCTTCGCTCCACAAGTCTTGAACTTTCTGCTTTCGCTTCCTCAGGTGCTCTCTCTCTCTCTCTCTCTCTACTCTTCTCACATGAAACACAAGAACATGTATTGATCTATGCATTTTTTTCCTCTCCCTCTCAGCTAGCTGGCATCATACCTTGCCCACGACATCGACTTCCGAAGTAGGTTTCCTGTTGCTTGTCTCGTTGCTTAAAGTTCTGAGTAGCTTCCATGTATATTTCTGATTTATTTCATCATTCCCAGGTTCGACCCCCAAACTGGGCTACTAACAGGGACCAACGATGGAACTCTTGTCAACTTATTTCTGCGGCAGTTTGGGCGGAGATCAGAGAAGTCCCTCTGTATTCTGCTCTTAATTTTCCAGGTATTCAACCGCTTAGTTATCCTATATGTTTCCTAGTGGTTTTCCAGGTAACTCGGTTGATGATATTCTTGATGCAGGCTATATGCTGTGGATTTTGCTTCTTTCTTCGGTGGCTCCTCACCGGCTGGTACAAGTGATATGCTCCACCACGTCGCCCTGATTTTTCGTCCTCGGCAATCCCCATACGTCAAGGCTTGTTTTTAGGCTTATCCCCTGGAAACAGAGTTGCAGAGCAGGCTTATCTAGCTTCTAAGTTTTGTACTTAACACAGGTATAAGTACTAACAGCTTTTGCCAGAGATATTGTACTAACAGCTTCGTTAACGGTTTTCTCCTTAGTCAGTGTGCCCCTTTCTCTTCTTATATACGTAATCCATAGGCCCAACCACGACCTTAAGGGTGTCCACTATAGATGGCCGAGCCAAGCCACAAAACGTGGCCAAGCTATAAAATCGTGGTCGGGCCACCAACGCCCATGTTTTACACTATAGTGGACATGCCCAAGCCACCAAATAATTTATTTTTTTCATTTTGTGTATATTTTAATTAAAAATGGGTATATTTATAGAATTTGTGTAGGAATGAGGTAAAAAAATGTGTATACTTATAGAATTTAAAAAAAAAAAATCAAAAAATATGGAGAGCTGCGCGGCTCGTGGCCAATACAATAGGAGGGCCACGGCTCCCGCCCAAGAGCCGCGGCCGGGCCACGATCGTGGCGCGCCCACGTCCACCCCCCCCCCGCCGCGGCTGCCCACCCCAGTCACTATAGGGAGCCGCGGCTCGCGGCTCTCCCCGTGGCTCGGCCGCGGCTCCCCTATAGTGGACACTCTAAGACTTTTAAAGACACATTTACCACTAAATTAAGTTTTGATTTTGTGTTGAAATCAAACAAATTTATATACATAAAGCAGTAAAAACTTCCTTTTTAAGTATAAACCAATTGTCTCGCATTAAAATGACAAGGAGGATTGGAGTTGAAAACTTGTCTATAAAAGAATTATTTGTCCTATATTGAAATCACAATGGAAGTTGGAGATTGAAACCTATCTATAATAAAGTTTATTAAAGCAATGCAAAAAACCTTACTCTAATGTGAGATTATTAATTATAGAGTGAACTATAAAACTAGTATCTATTTTATAGGGTTTGCACATTTTTAGTACCCAATATTTACAAAATTACATTTTCAGTCAAAAAGTTTCATAAATCTCAAATCTAGTTTCAATCTCAAACTTGTGATTTTTGAATGTTTATATATTTCCTTTGTAATTTGTTAAGGACCAAAAAATTTTATGGTGTTATTAAATTTTTGTATATTATCTGAAAATAAATTATTTAAATCTTTGTATTGTTATCTAAAAATAAATTATTTAAATCTTTGTAGTATTATTTAAATTATTGCATTACAATCGGGATATTAATATGTATTTGTAGTATTATTTAAAATAT
Organism: Salvia hispanica; assembly: GCF_023119035.1. Classification (NCBI taxonomy): domain Eukaryota; kingdom Viridiplantae; phylum Streptophyta; class Magnoliopsida; order Lamiales; family Lamiaceae; genus Salvia; species Salvia hispanica. Next base: position 51,024,355 of record NC_062967.1, read on the forward strand.
ATGAATGGTTTATTTTTAAAGCATTCATTTTTTGTTTAATGCTTGATTTCAACAATAATTTAAATAAAGTCATTTAAATAAAATAAACTATAATTCAATTAATTTAAGTCAAAACAAATTACAACTTGATTCACGTAGAAAGAACGGTATCTAACAAATGGTAAATTATTGTTGCCAGCAAGCACTAAAAATGAATGCTTAAAGATAACCATTTAATATTTTCTAAATAATACTACAAATGCATAATAATTTTTCGAGTGTAATGCAATAATTTAAATAATACTACAAAGATTAAATAATTTAATTTTAAATATCACTAAAAAGATTTAAATAATTTGTTCTGGGATAATATATAAAAATTTAATAATACCACAAAGGTTTTGGTCCTTAACAAATTACTAAAAAAGTACATAAACATTCAAAAATCACAAGTTTGGTTTTCAAATCGAAGTAAATGGACAAATATACCCCTCAAGGGCTAAAGGGTAGAATAGTAAATATCGGGACTGAATTTGGGATTTATGTAACTTTTTGACTGAAAATGTGATTTTGTAAATATTGGGTACTAAAGATGTGCAAACCCCATTTCTGGGTACTAGTTTTGTGGTTCACTCTTAACTCGAATGATAAGTGATGTGGGACATACCTAGGTTAGTTAGTGACCAAGATTTAGAACAAGTTAGGAAAGATGATTTTAATAACACATGTTCGATACCCTAGTTAATTTTTTTCTAATAAACTCATTTTGTTTGATAGGGAAGTTTTGAAATCAGAAATAAATATTCAATGACAAATTTGACCTAAATAAATTCATTTATTTCCTATATTGTCCTTTGGCATTGACCTAATCAAATCTTCTAAATTCATATATGACGCAGGAAACAAAAAGATTTCGCTCTCTTTTTTCCCTCCTTATTCTCACGTCTATCGCTCCAAACCTAAATCAATCTGTTTATTTCCTATATATACTCTACGTGAGGGAAAAAAAGGAGAACATCCAATTTTGTCTTATTTTTCCCTCGGTAATATTCACGGAGGCTCGTTCTTGTGCACTGTTCTTTGAAAGGTAAAAAAAATTCTCCTTCTTCCCTCTATAGTACTCTTGTTACTCACAATAAAATTACCATGATAAACAAAATAAATACTACATAATTGGGGAATAAATAAAGCTCGATTGTTGGAATAAAGAAACATACAATGAACAATTACAACGCATAAGGAATTAATGAGACCAATATATACATATATTGTTATTTGATACTTGCTTTATGTAATGACATCAGACCATTTGCAGCAAAGTCTCTGTTGGACCAGATGTCTCAAAATGGTTATGTGCCGAATGCATAAGTATACAATGAGTTAATTTGTTCTCTTTCTAGAGAAAAATTTGTCGAGGAAGCACCAGAGTTGAAAATTGAGATGGTGTCAAAAGGTTCGAAGCCTAAAATGAGTGCATATGGAGCTATTATTGGAGATATGTGTTAATAAAAAAAATAGAAATTCTTGCTAAAAATTCATGAAAATATGGGATCTGATAATTCATGTCACGCTAGAAATATTTCTGAAATTATTGTGCTAATCCTCAAACCAATTAACACATGTTACGCTAGGCAGATCTGACCATTAATAAATATTCACCGGATGAAATATTTGCAGATGTTTGTGATTTGCTTGAAGAGCGCTGGAAGAAAAGTATATTCTGATTGAAAGAGAGAAAGAATTGAAAGAGCATTGGAAGAAGAGGTATGAAGGAGATAAATTTTATATTTTGGATTCATGAATAGAGGCATATTGCTATGCGAAGAATTTGAAGAGATACATATCAACTCATTTTGACGTTGAATCTGTCAGACCGAGATGGGCTTTAGAGAAAGGGCTTGTAGGGTAGTGTAACTATGATACCAAATACCTAGAAATGTATAGATACATATCTATATCTAGGTATTAACTACTAATCTTTCCTTCCGCCATTTATAGTCTTATTTTGATTAAATACAGATTTTAATAAATTCTTTGACTTTAATAAGAAAAATGGGAAATGAGTTACTGGAATGTAGACCTCGTTCGACTTCTGACAAAACTACTAAAGAACGGATGTAAGAACTTATGAGTTATGAGAAGCGCATGGTGGAACCAGGATTTTAAATTTGTTGACTCCGAAATTTAAAATAGTAATATTAATATTAAAATATTTAATTTTATATATAATGTCTTCACAACTTTTTACGGAATGTTAAATGAGTAACTATTTTTAACCGACCACCATCTTGAAATGGTCGAATAATATTCTCATATTAATGCTATTATTGTTTGGACTTTTGAAGCATTTTGATGTTGACAATTAAACAACATTTCTTAATTTTTTGGTATGTTATTTTCCATGATATAATGCATGATTCCAATTCATTACAAAACTGGGAATGAGATATTTTCCATTCCAATAAAAGACGGTGGTCTAAAACTAATAATGAGCTGACATTTATTTCATGACTGGGCATTTGAGTTTTAATTAGTGGCGAAGCCCAATAATTAAATAACATATGCTCCTTCCCTCCACCATCCACCGTGGATGATCCACGAATATAAATGTCATTTGAATTTGGCGTGAATTCTACAAATATACTGTATAAAATATAGTACTATTCCTTTGTCTTATAAAAGTGTGGAGCTTTTTTTTTATTTTGGTCTGTTCTATAAAATAACCCTTTTCTATTTTTGGTAACATTCGTTCTAATAAGGTGAAGCTAATTTTCTATTGACAATATTTTAATTACTTTTTATTTCTATTTTTATCTTACATTACTAATTATGCATTAAAACTCGTGTCATCACAAATGTCTTTACTTTTATGGGACGAGATGAGTATTAGTTCTATAACTTAATGTAAGTGAAAAGGGTGGAAAGGGTTAGTGAAATGTGAGATATACTTACCATTTATTTGTCGTCAAAGTAAATTGAAACTTTTATTAACGAACATGCAAAAAAATGAGACTCCTAATTAGATGGAATGGGTAATTACTACTCAATTCAAATAAAAATGTCGATCTTTTTTATTTTAGTATATTTCCATCGCTTTCTTTCTCACAATGCAGATGCAATGCAGGGGGCGGCCAAGGCAGGGGTGGGTATTGGATCCGGCAACAACCAAGCCCCTACTAGAGCAGTGACTTGGCCGATTGGCCCGTATTATATCCGTCCCTGGGGAAGCGCCATGGCATGAGACTTGGACTCACACTTTTGCTAGATATTCATGTAGTCATTTAATCATATGCAACAGAAAACATACATGAAACAGATCTAGATTCATAACATATATTGCATGTTGAGCATTTAAGCACAACGGTTAGGGGATTATTTTGTTGCATAGCTTGTTTTCCACAATTAGTCAAATCCTGCATGGTATTCACTGCTTTCGGTATTCACATGCAACGTTAATCCCATGCACGAACAATTCCTTGGTACGCAATTCAGTCAAATAAAGTTAGGAAATCTTTGTTTCAACTTAATGAAATCTTTGTTTGAACTTCATCCATATTTCTTTACAATAGAAATATGTATTAACTACACCATTGGCTTTGGGCTCATGGGTTTGTATCTTTTTATCTACATTAATTAATTAAAGTCTAATATCCTAATTTAGTCTAATTTCTTTACAATAGGGATTAGGAGTAGATACAATACGAAACTCTAATTTTGTTCATATGAGAGGATCAACAATACCCTTCTAACCCTACTATCGACGATGATCAAATCAAAGTCAACATAAAACTCGTATTAGGGCGTGAATCATTGCAGATCCAGAAATGGCGAGTGTAGAGGTTAGCGAGCAGGCATCGATGCATGCTTAAGCATCAATCTGGAATGGATAATTGACGATGAATAAACCGCCAAAACTTCGTGGCGCGACCATGATATGCAATTTAGTTTTTGGTTTCGCATTAGTGCCCTAAATCGACGTGATTTGTAATAATGCTTTGATTTTATTGACAAAATGGCCAATATTATATCTACAATTTAATACTAGTATGAAATTGTATTTGGATAATCAAATCTATCAAAATCAAATCTATCAAATAAAGGCACGTAGAAACATCATAAATTTTCTTATCAAAATTGGCAGTTAGGATTTTGTCTCAAGGGCCCACTATTATCCCAGTTTTAATTTAATAATCCCCTTGTAATTAAGGTTATTGCTAGGAAACTGTTTTGGGGTTTTAGCTGTCTTAGGGTTTTGGGATTCCTTCTCCTACTAATATTCATCTAATTTTCCTCATTGATTTAGGTTTTGTGGCGGCGCCCTTCTATTTTCTTATTTGTATATATAATCACTCATTTTGCTTTGTAAATATTATTTTCTCAAATCAAAGTTTGTTCGAATTTGGGGCATTCATTGGATCAAGGTTCGTTATTTATTCTTCCGCTTCATATTCAATTTGAAAATCAAACTAAAAGTTTCGATTTTTGATTACCTATGTATAGTTTCTGTGATCGGATTTCTTTTTCCGATTCAATCGATTATTTCCAATTGAATTATCATAATCTGCATGTCAATAATCTCTCCATTTTCTTCTGTTGTTAGTTTTAACTTTCCATTCGTTTTGTTTCCAATTAGAATTTGGATTTGATTTGTTTGAGATTGAATAAAAATTCAATCTTGATCACCGGAAATAAGCAGGATGAGTTTTCCAGATCCCACACAACCCCTGAATCCATTCGCATCACCGCCATATTCCGGCAACGCCGCCGCATACTGGCCGCCGTTCTGGACCGGCTCCGAGCAACAACAAATTCCCCAATTCAATCAGTCTAAAAGGCCAAGAGCTTCGGAAAATCCCCCAAATTTCCCCCCTTTCCAGCCAATGAATCAAAGAATGAACCAAACAAACGCTCCCATCAACAAGGGGACGAGCCACATTTTCTACAAGACTCGAATTTGTGCGAAATTCACGGAGGGGACTTGCAGGAACGGGGATCAATGCACGTTTGCGCACGGCCCTGAGGATCTGCGCGAGCCGCCCCCGAATTGGCAGGAGATCATCAGGGAGAAGGAGAGGGGCGGCGATGATCAGAGGTTGATACATAGGATGAAGATATGCAAGAAGTACTACAATGGGGAGGAGTGTCCTTATGGGGATAAATGCAATTTCTTGCACGAACGGCCGCCTAAGAAGCTCAAGGTTGAGATGCCGGGGCAGAGGGAGAGCTTGGCTATCAGCATTGGTGTGATGGGGAGCGCGGGTGAGGCTGACCAGGCGGCCGGGTGGAAGATGAGGATTTGTAGTAGATGGGAGATGGGGCAGTGTAACTATGGTGAAAGATGCCATTTTGCTCATGGTAGCTCAGGTATAAACTGTTTTGGAATGTTTTCTTCTAATCTTTTTGATTTTGGGATTCAAGTTTTGATTTTGTTTGTTGGTTTACTCTTAACTATGTTAGTATATCTTATGTTTAAATAGATTTGAGGTGTTCTGGTTTGATTGATGAGGGAGAAGCTACAACAAATGCAGCGAGAAAAGTAGCTTCCGTGGCTCCACTTCCAGCACCCTGTGCAGCGGTGGCTGTTGCTCCGGTGGAAGAGAAGAGGATATCGAAGTGGAAGCTAACGAAGAAGATTAATCGCATTTATGGCGATTGGCTAGACAATCTCACGCCGCCGCATCTCTCGCCGGAGGTTATGAATTAGTAAAGTAAAACCATGGCATATGATAAATACAAGGGATAATTCAACCCTCCACAGATTTTGTTAGTGATTCTTTGCTTTATTCGATTCATCTTCAATTGTAATGTAACATTCAAGTAATATAAAGGAATGGAATTCGTTCCCAATTCATTACTAAATTCTTATGTACTTTTCATTTATGTAGTATAGGAGTATATAGTACTCCCTCCGTCCGCAATAAGTTAGAGGAATGGTTAGAGGAATGTGAGACTTTGTTACCATTTATAGTAATTATAAATCAGTACTTCTATTCGCGGACGGATTCCATTTAATAGAATATGGACCTCGCTTTATATATACTAGCACCAAAATAGCAAAATGGAACCTTATTTAATGAAGGGGAGTATATATCGAGATTAGTAGCGATTGACCAAAACTCCGAACATATTGGAAGATGACAATTTTTGGAATTTTTTTTTCTTCAATACAAGTAGAGCTTTTACAATATCAGTTTCTTCTTTTTGTGTTTAAATTTTCATTACAGTCAAAAGCTAAAACAAGGGATATGAACAAGGCTATAAGTACAAGGAGAGCCAAACCTTGCTCTATACAGAAATTAAAAAAAGCTACACAAAAGACATACACTGGTGCTTTGTTGAGAGCTAACAACCTAATCCAACCTTGGATCTCAACGAGGCTGCTGGATGAATCGAGGGCTGCACTTTGGGCTCACAATCTTCGCAGGCTTCTCCCACTTCATCGCCTCCCGCGGTAATATGTAGCCCCTCTCCTTCGGCATGCTTAGAGTCTTCACCAGAGTCGCATTCTTGCTAAAACCTGATCACAAACATCACCAACAATTACTCATTCTGACATCAAAAGAATGCAGGAGCAAACACCTCAGCAAAGCCCATCAAGTAAAGTGAAGCTTACAAAGTCCTCAAATGGGAGTGGCATAAAACATTATGTCAAGATTAGGTGATGGGCATGCATCTAAATATAATGTGATGGATGCTTTTCTCCTTTTAAAATCGTGATCAAAAGCTAATGTGATAGTGACATGCCAACAAGTACGAAAAAGATTTGTGCAAATCAAGATAAGACATCCACAATCAAGAATAATAGTAAACCGAGTGTCAATCAAGAATTATATATACCATTATCAGTGATTCCTATGGCAGCCTTGCTGCCATGGAAGTCTTGGCCCTCGGCAGAGTGGAGAAATTCCTCAAACTGTGCTTCCATGTTTAGGATATCCTCGTCGATACCAAGGTCAAAGTTATCGGGCAACAATCCAACAACATCGTTCCCATCGGTCTCCTCGACGAAGATGTCCTCCCCCTGGTGCTGGCTCAGCCAGTAATCCTTGAACCAGGTGGCGGTGGTGACGAGGTTCCACCACTCGGGCGAGAAGTCCTCCACTTGCTGCACTGCAGCCGGGATGAACAGCGGGGCGTTCGGGTTCAGCGAAGACCTCCTTCCGGATACAAGAGCCATATATAGTTCCTAGATCAAAATCGCCTGAGATTCAAATAGATATGAAAACTTAAGAATATTGTTATCATGATTTAATGAAGACAATGAAATCGTAGGAAGAAAGCAAACACTCACTTTAAGAACAGATTGTGAATTGCTTTAAATGTGAAATTAAATTTGTATTTTGTGAAGATCATATGTTTCAATATTTCAATATCGCAAAATCAAACTCATATCCATAAACAATCGCACCAATCTCCAGCAGATAATATAAGAAATATCAGAAACAGCAAAATTTTGGAAACTAATTTGAGATTAAATCAAAGCAACATCATCTGCATTTCTTCTAATGATATTTCACTGACATAAATTTCCTTTCAAACTTTATCCACATCGAAATCAATGATCTGAAACCGTGCCGCTAAAAATTTAATTTCAATAGGAAAACAATGATTCTACGAGCATTTACATCAAATCGATACCAGCCGAGAAAATAGCTCACAATTTTTTTTTAAAAAAATCATTGATCGAGCATCTGATAACCAGATCTACTCAGTCAAGGGCTTAAAAACGCGAACCTTAAATCCAAGTAGTAAAAGCTGATAAAAAGTAAAAACCGAAAAAATTGAATAAAATTGAGTCCATAAACAGTACCTTCAGAGAAAAAATCCTAAACAATCGTCGAATTTTCGGCTTACACGTGATGAGCTATGGCTTGCTAGTTGCTACGATAGAAGAGAAGACTGGAGATATAAATATTGGCGAAGAGAGGAAGAAGACACATGCCGAGCCTAGCGGCTTGGATGACAAGCCTTAGGTTTGGGTTAGGCCAAACCTGACCACTGATTGACCCTTCAATCGACATACGCACCACGGCATTCGCTTTTAATTCAAATTTAAAGTGTATTTAAATAAATAAATTAATTAAAAGTGTATTTAAATAAATTAATTAATTAAAAGTGTATTTAAATAAATTAATTAATTAAAAATATATGCCGAATCTTTTTCGAAATAGAGTAAAATAAATTCGGCCAAATATGCCAAAAAAACTAATTTTATTAAGTTCTACTACTCGAAACACTAGTAATAATCCTTCCATCCGCCATTAATTGTCCACTTTGATTCCGGCACGGATTTTAAGAAAAGTAAATGAAAGTGGATTAAAGAGTTAGTGGAATATGAGTCTCACTTTTATTTATTAGTTTTATAATAAAATATCAGTGGAATAAGTTAGTAGAATGTGATATTACTTATCATTATGATAAAAATGAAAATGGATAATTAATGAGAAACGGACAAAAATATAGCAAAAATGGACAATTAATAAGGAATCGAGAGAGTGATTTCATTTTCTCCGACTACTTGGCCTAGAGAATGAACAATATAGATAAATGTACACTATATTAAGGGAGTGGACCTTAATGATGGGGTTGCGTATGTTATTTTAATTGAAGTATAAAAAAAGTGATTATATGTATAAATTAAATGAAAATAAAAAGGTAGCAAATATAATTTTCGTTCCAACTAAATTAAGTCGTATTTTGTATACTTTTTTTAAAAAAAATAATACATTCAATCACTTATACTCCCTCCGTCTCAAGATAAGTGACTTGTATTCCTTTTTAGGGTGTCCCACTATAAGTGACTTATTTTCATTTTTAGCAAAAAAATCATCTCTCTTATTTTATTCTACACCGACTTTATTCTCTCTTCTCTCCTCTACTTTTCTCTCTCTCATACTTTACTCTCTCCACTTTAACTTATTTAAATACCATTCCTTAAATCCCGTGCCCAAAAGAAGTAGGTCACTTATCTTGGGACGGAGGGAGTACCTTATTTCCTCATATACTTTACTCTCTCTTTAATTTTCTTATTTCATTCGTTCCCTTATAATTGAGTCATTTCTTCATTTTGGAAAGCTCCCTCATAGTTGAGTCGTTACTTATGTAATACTTTTCTCATCTTACTTTGCTCTTTCTTATTTATTCTTTCTACATTATTCACTTTTCTATTTTATTCTCTTTCCTTTTTTATCATTTTCTAAACTACAGGTTGAAAAGTTTTGCCTTAATTAAGAGAATGGAAAAAGTACTTTATCCTTATTTCCTATAATTTAATATAATTTTTAAAACTCGTTAGGATTAATAAGCTAGATCTCCAAAAAGAAGTAATCTTTCAATGCCGTTAAAAATAAAATATTTTTCTTTTTAATTTATTCTATTAAAAATAAAAATAAAATTTAAATAAAAATATTTCTCTCTCTATTTTTTACTACTGCTGCATTTAGTGGCGGTGACGAAAAGTGGATAGACGATTGGAATTATAGGCATAGGAGCAGGAGCTGGTCCCACGTCACATAATATTGTCGTGTTGCGGGAGAATCCAACGGCAGAGATGAGTGATGGTGGGACCGGGATAAAACCTCCAAATCCGCGTTTGGCACATGCTTTGTGTGGACGGTTATATCAAAAATATCATTAAAGATTGATTATGTCGCCTTGAGTGCACCTATTAATTATTGATTGCAAATCAACAGAGATCCCTTCATTATGTTCCCATTTTTCATTTTTATAATCTTGAAAATATTTAAATCATTAATAATTAGTACTAAATACTCATTAAACGAAGAGAAAAAATATAATTTTTATATTCATGTGAGAGAAAAAAAAAATTCAAAAGTGTGACATCTTTTGGGATAAACTAAAAAGGAAAGTGTGACATATTTTGTGGGATGGAGGAAGTACTATTGTTAGATAAAATTGTTGCATTGAATATGAAGTATTTTTTCATTGGCCAAGTATCACATACGCTCCCTTTCAATTTTCACATAATAGAATTTCATTTTCAATTAGACTATTGTGTTATTGTTTCCGTCAAAGTAAAGTGACGCAATAAAATTGATAGACACCACATAACAAATTTGGTGGAGTTGACTTAGACATTTACTGAGATTATTACCACATCCTTTGCCAAATAATATATCCATTCGTCCCAGTTAAGATGACACGGTCATTTTTTTCACGTGTTTTGAAAAAATGATAATAAATAGTTAAATTTGAGAGAAAATAAAGTAAAAAAGATAATAAGAAGATAGTGTCTTTTACAATATTCTCTAACTTACTTTATTTTTTCTCTATTTTAACTATTTATCATCATTTTTTTAAAACAAATGCGAAAAAATAATGTGTCATCTTAGATGGGACAGAGGGAGTATGTATTTTTTTTATGTGGGTTATTATTACACATGTTGTAAACGACCAATACATAAATCATTCGTTTGCTAATAGAGTACACCTACGTTTTCTGCTTTTTCAATCTACACACGCATATATGTCTACATATCATATGTAAAACGTGCGTCTAAAAAGAGCATCATTCTGTATTTAAAAATAGTTATCTTTGTTTTTGTTGTTTCTGTCAGCCTTCAAGTAAAATTGGCACATGCTATAATTATTAGTATTTGCAACTTGCAAGAGAGCGAGGATGATGACCAAATAACATAAGTTACATAACATTAGCAAGGTCATGAAAATGCCACAACAAATTTTTTTAAGAGCATCCACAATGGATGCCCGATCGGCCGAGATCGGGCTCGGGCGTGGTCGAGCATCCATTGCAGCCCTCGGTCACGTTCGAGCGCGACCGATAGTTCAGTCGCGACCGATCCCGAGCCCGATCGATCGGGCGTGAGCTCGGGCGCCCATTGCAGAGGCGCGCCCGAGCCCGAGCCCGAGCCCTATTTTTTTATTTTATAAATTATTTAACTCTAATTTAAACCACTATAAATACTCCATTTTCTTCACTTTTCACACACCAAACCTTTCACTTTCTCTTCTATACTCTCTCAATATCCACACTTTCAACAATGGATCCGAGTCAATACCCGAGCCCGAATAATATCAACGACGATATGCCGATGTTTGGAGGAGGAGGAGGCGGCGGCGGCGCCCGGTGGCCCCGCCACGAAGACTAACGGGTTGAGACGCCTGGATCTGTAGGATCCACTTTCGTTTCCGACTCTGAGTTCGATCCGTTCTTCGGCACCGAGGAGTATCGGGTTGAGGATATAGAGCCTAGTTGTGGGCAACCTCCTGCCCCTGTGCGGCCGCCGCCGAAGAAAGGGAGGAAGAAGATGGCGCGGAAAGAAAAGGCGCCATCGGTCCTAGTCCCAGTCCCACTCCCACACGACGAGCCGAACGAGGAGTACGCAACAGGGCGTACTGACTACGAGTTGGATGAGTACCTGAAGGTGGCTCAGTGTTGGGTCGATGTATCGGAGGATTCGATAGCCTCCAACAACCAGACTTCGGCCAGGATGTGGGATCGCATTGAGGAACGCTACAACGAGGTGAAACCGAAGTGGGCGTTCAAGCGGACCAAGGTTCAGCTACGCAAGTGTTGGGATCGGATCAAGGTCCACATCAACAACTTCTGCTATATCTACAACAGGAACAGGGACGAAAGAGCTAGCGGTGAGAGCATGGAGGATGTCCTCAACAAGTCGTTGTTCGAGTACCAACAGCGGTTCGGGCAGTTCAAGTTGTACAATGTTTGGCTGATCTTGAAGGACAAGGGGAAGTTCAACGGAGGGATACCGGTTGGATCCTCGGCTCCGAAGCGGACGAAGAACACCGCCGCTAACGATTACACGAGCAACGGCCCATCTCCTGTGGATCTGAACGCTGAGCCGGAAGGGAGTTCCGGCACGCCTACGTCTACTTTTAGACGTCCCATTGGTACCAAGGCTGCCAAAGCCCAGGCCAAAGGGAAGGCGAAGGCGGGCGCGTCTGGATCAGCCCCCCCCGCAGGCTGCGCCTCCTCCATCTGTTCAGCTCATGGACAGGGCAATCGAGGAGTTCGGAGGTTACCGCGAGGTGGTTGAGTATAGGTTTATACTTGACGCCCAAAACAGCCTTCGTCAAGAAACCGATCCGGAAGCCCGACAGAGGACTAAGAATATGATCAAGAATTTGGCCCAGAGGTTGAATTTAGATGACTAGTTTGGTTTTTTCTTTTTTTTAGTATTTTAGTTTTAATGTAGTTTTTTTTAGCTAAGTATGACGTAGTTCCACTTTTAAATTAAGTAATGTAGTTTTTTTTTTTTTTTTGCATTTGTGGTGTTTAAAATAATATATTTTGGTATTTTATAGTAATTAAAAATAAAATTAAAAAACAATGATTTAAAATTGAAATGAAAAGTAGATAAGAGATAGGGCATGCACTAGGGCTCCACCATTGCAGAAAGATAAGACATGCTGACGTAGCAACCACTAGGGCTCTCACTAGCGCTTCCACTAGAGCAGTGGATGCTCTAAATAAGAGCTTCGCGTTGTGCCACAATTTTTATCTATGTTATCATTCTCTATTTTTTCTGTACCAAATCACAACTCCCACAATAAACACTCTTTTTACATCTCTTACATTAATTTGTAGTACTATTCATTATTTCAATCATAAAATTGGAATGAGTATACGATACATAACACGAAACGACTTCATAGATAATAAAATAAAATTACGACTTCGTAGAAAATAAAATAAAATAAAATCTACAAGTTATGTTTTTAGATATTCTTCATGAGTATGCACGTCATGAGGTTATGTACTCGGAGCTCCTCCTTAGTCATCAGCGACATATCATTGGCTTGTAGTTTGGAGTATTGTTTGGTGGTCACACTCAAGTTGATCCCCCAAATAGCTCGAAAATGCTATCCAGAGTCGGGTTGGGTGTACGAGTTGATGAGTACCGAATCGGTGACGCCAGCTACTCCAGATGATAATTTGTTTCAAAATAAGTACTCCCTCCGTTCTATAGTAATGGAGGCGAAACTTTTCGGCACGGAGATTAAAAAAAATTGTGTTAGGTGAGTTAAGTAAAGGGAGAATAAAGTGGAAAATGAAAAAGGTAGTGAGATGAATAGAGAAAAAAGTAAGAGAGAGTAAAGTATGTGTAGAAAAATGTGTTGACTTTTACTCAAAAGGGAAATGACTTTATTACTATGGAACGTACCAAAATGACAAAATGACTCTATTACTATAGAACGGAGGAAGTACTAAAGTTAGTATACTAGTTATTTTATTTTAGAGTGAATTTCAAAATTGGTTTTTTTTAAATGAGATTCATACGCTTTAAGTCCATGAACTTGAAAAATTATCACTACATGTCTCTGAAAAATCATTATTCAAATGTCATTCTCCTATTTTATCCTTGAACTCTTTCAGGACAGTACTTTATTTAAATTTTTTGATATTTTTGGAATTCAAATCTAACTTCAAATATACTTCATCCGTCTCTAAAAAGTAGTACTCCCTCAGTACTAAAGTAGTTGAATCGTATTCCTGTTTTGTTTGACCCATGATAGTGGAGTCATTTTTTTTTATGGTAAAATCTTTATTCTATCTCTTACTTTACTCTCTATTCGTCGCTCTTAGTTTATCATTTCTCTTACTTTCATCTCTCCACTCTAACCTTTAACAAATCAATTTCTTAAATCTCATGCCCAATAAAATGCCCCAACTACCTTGGGATAGAGGAAGTATGAATTATTTCCTTATTAATCGGTCTCTGAAAAATATGAACTTTTTAATTTTAGAATAGTTAAATAACACATTACTAATACACATCATTTTATTTACAACTTATACCATTATTGTACGTTACTAATGACGTGGAATCATATATTCACTAACACTATATGGAAATACAATGTGCATATAAATAGATATAAGTGAAAAATATGCCTTACATTTTTTAATGTATGCTGCTACATATAATTACAATCCGTATTGCTTATTTTACTGTCTCTGTTTTATATTGCAATTTTGAAATGTCTAAAAAAATAGTCTCATCTCTAAAAAAAAGTTTTTCTTTCATGTGTTGTCCATTTTTTTTCTTCTCTTCCTTACTTTACCTATTTTTTGTCCATATCTCGTTTACTTTATCTATTTTTTCTTATCGTCTCTTACTTACCAATTTCTCATAGAAACTCGTATTACCCACAAATGAGACTATTTTTTATGGACAGATGGAGTATAGTATTATGTACTCCCTCCGTCCCACAAGATGACACACTTTCTTTTTTAGTTTGTCCCACAAAAGATGTCACATTTCCCTTTTTGAAAAAAAGTTCTCTCTCACATGAATATAAAAATTATATTTTCTCTCTCCATTTAACACACAAAACAAAACCTCCTAAAATCCCGTGCCATTTTCAAAGTATGCCAACTTCTCTGGGACGGAGGGAGTACAATACATAACTTTTATATAACTAGAAGACTCAATTTTGAATCATATATCAATTTTGGTCCATAACATTTAATATTTTGATAAAGTTTGAGGAACAAAAACTGTTCTCTTTAGATTAAACAAACTTTCAAGGAGTTACGGGCGAAATGACAAAAAGAAAGTTGAGAAGGACTTGCTATTTTAATAATATGATTTTTCAAAGATATTTGGTGATATTTTTTCAAGTTCATGAACCCAAAACATGCAAACCTTATTTTCCAAGGACCAATTTTTAAGTTCACTCTTTATTTTAATTAAATACTCCTTCCGTCCGTGAATAAGAGTTTCGTTTTAACATTTTAGTTCGTCCGCGAATAGGAGTCCCGATTCCTTATTACTAGGGTCCCACATTATTCTATCTTATTCCACTCACATTTCATTTAAAACTAATATATGCAAGTGGAATCCATATTCTATTAACTTTTTTCCACCCTCTTTTCTTAACATTTCTTAAAATTCATGCCGCCAAGAAATGAGACTACTAATGGCAGACGAAAGGAGAATTAAATAACTAACAATACTTAATTTACTTTTTCTTTCTACCTCTCTCTTACTTTACCAATTGTGTATTAAAACCCGTGCCCAACCAAAAGTGTATATTATTATGGGACAGAGGGAGTATATATTATTCATAAAATTAAAATTAAAATTTTAATTATCAAAATAACCTGTAGCTAAATTTACTTTTGATTTGTGATTTGATTATTTTATTAGTATTAAAAATTATAAATTAAATTATTTTTTATGTGTCACCTTTAAGTGTGACATATTTTGTGGGACGGAGAGAGTACTATTTAAATTTTATTTAGAATAAAATAAGTCTCTAAATGAAAAATATACTCCATTTAGTTTATGAGTCCTCGTCGGGCTAGCGGGTCAACCCGTTGGGTACACGAAATTAGGTTTACTGGAGTCCAAACTGGATAGTGGCTGATTCATTGTTCATCATCACTACTCCACCATTGCCAAAATCACAGAATCCTACCGCCTCATTCTCAACACCGTCGCTGACCATCTCATTTTTTCTCTCGCTCTGCTGCTTGCCCCTGGCCACGCCTTCTTCCTCAATTACCCGAGGTATGCAATGGCTTTCCATGTAATTTTATTATTGAGAAATAGATTGAATTTGTTGTAGAATTTTCGTAACTTGTTACCCATGCGTACTAGTACTGAGATCCAATTCAATAATTATAGATTTAATGCCATTTGTTTGAGACCTGGATTCTCATTTTGTCATTTGCTGGAAAACAGTGAGGGGAATCTTGTTGCTCAAATTTGATTATTGATATAATTATTCCTCTTCTTCTCCTCCAAATTAACAACTCCATGCTTCTAGTGGTAGATTAAGGTTTCAAGGTCTAACTTTACTTCATCTTTATTATTGAAATTTGTCATTTGATTATAGTAGCTCACACTACATTCTATTTACTATTTTCTCTTTAATTCATTTGGATTTTTCTTCAATTGTTTCCAGTCAATCTCTAAATAGTTTTCATACATATAGTATATGAGATGTTTTTCATACTTGTCCACAGTTTCTCTTTGAAGAGACGACTATGGCGGCTGCTACTCCATCTCTCAGATCATTCTTCGCCACTCTTCAAAACAACCAAACAGATCAAAATGTAAGTATTTTTTTTTTGTTACCCAGCTTTTGTTAATGTGTGATCATCTTGAATGAGTTCCTTTGTGCGTGCGTGCATGTGCTAATCGTCACTGCAATAAGTGCTCTTCCCTTCTCTCTCTTTTTTCACTTTTTGTATTGGGCGCTACAAAAGGAAGGATCTTTGTTTGATTGTATGAAAACAATTCAACCAATTTATGAAATTTTGGAGCTCTCAGTTGAAGGTTGTGATGCTCTGGAAAAGGAATATGAGTTGAATTAGATTGGTTTCTGATTTGAGGCTTCTGAGAAATATTGGTGAAATTTTCCAAATTCGTTAGGTTGAGTTGTACGGTAGCGCCAAGCTTTTACATGTTCAATGCAAATTGGGATTGGTATTGGAGAACTGAATTTCTGGGGAGTTAGAATTGTAGAGCTACGTCCTAAAATTTGTAATGGCAATGCCTGTTTCTTAACCTGTATATTTGGTGGTGAAATTTAATAAAATTGAGAGATGAATAATTCCGGGATGGGAAGTCGTAACACAGATTGAAATCTTATCCATGTGCAATTGAACTGTTGTAATTTTACCCTGATAGTGATAAATTTGTTACACATACAACTATTTGATGTAGCCTAAACTGGTGAAATGAAATGTGACAGAATGCGCTTGTATTAGATTGTTTGGTTCGTGTCTTACTCCTTCTGAGGTTTTACTTGGCTCCAAAACTAGCATTTAATTCTGATGTAGCCCTTGATTGGTCTTTAGGGTTTCTTCAACGGTCATCTCCCATTGTTTTATGAGCACAAAACAGCAGTGCTCAGGAAGGTAAATTTTCCCGTTGGTGGGCAGATCCTTAAATTAAAGTGCTCTAGAGACAAAGAGATGGATGTCTGCACGTCTGCTTTGGTTGATGGAGTTGCTGCTGAGTGCACAAATGGTAGCTGCATATTTCATATTCTAGCTGCTTTAGGAAAACATACATTTATATCTTTACAATATAGATTGTGCATTTGTGACAGATGAAGAAATCTTACAGACAAGTCATCAAGTGGAGCCGAGTGTTTCCACGATGTTGATGAATTTTTCCAATGACTTCGATCCTTATGAGGCTCTAAGCACGCCTCTCTACCAAACAGCAACTTTCAAGCAGGTGAATTCTCGCTACAACGTTTTTAGATCTAGTTGATCACCTGTAAAGTGATAGGGGAAATTGATAAGATTTCTCGGGTTCACATTATGAGTAAATTTAGTCACTCAAAATCTTTGGTTTTTGTTTTGCAACGGACTCTGGTTTTCCACAGCCTTCGGCTACGGAAGGTGGAGCTTATGATTATACAAGAAGTGGAAATCCTACTCGAGATGCCCTAGAAAGGTTTCAACTTTAACGAGAATCTCGTTTTTAGCAATGATCAATACTCTATGTCTTTACCATTGTCTAAACATCATTGTCTGTTAACAGCCTTCTCGCGAAGCTAGACAAAGCTGATCGAGCACTATGCTTCACCAGTGGAATGGCAGCTTTAGCAGCTGTTACTCGTCTTCTTGGAACAGGTACATCATGGGGCATATGTTTTAACAATCATGATTTCCTTGGTCGATGTAATTCAAGATTCATTCTATCATATTTTATTTTGCTGAACTGTTTTGAGCTTTTGAGATGCACTTGAAGCGGCTGAAATTATGCTTAGGATATGAAATTTTTTCATTTTTATTTATGTCATGTCAGGTGATGAGATTGTTTCTGGTGATGATATGTATGGTGGTTCGGATCGCTTATTGTCACGAGTAGTTCCAAAATCTGGAGTTGTGGTTAAGTAAGAGTTGCAACCGAATGGCTGAAAAAATAGTTCATTTGAAGGAAATAAACTCTAAAGATATATATGGTGCAGGCGTATAGATACAACAAATTTGGAAGAGGTTGCTTCTGCAATTATGCCTCGCACAAAGCTCGTGTGGTTGGAGAGTCCAACAAACCCCCGCCAGCAGATCTCAGATCTTCGTGTAAGCAGCTTCAATTTTGAAATCCATTTTTACTGTGTTTTTCATTAACATCACTAATTTGTTTCTCCTCCTAATTGTGTTTTAGAAAATCGCTGAGCTCGCACATGCCCATGGTGCTCTCGTATTGGTGGACAACAGTATCATGTCTCCCGTACTGTCTCAACCCTTAGAGCTTGGGGCAGGTAATGATGACACAAATGGTCTTTAATAACCTTTTCAGATAACGTACAGACGTGTCAACCTTAGCGTGTCCGATCAATTTTCAGATATCGTGATGCACTCAGCTACAAAGTTCATCGCTGGTCACAGTGACCTTATGGCTGGTGTGCTTGCTATTAAAGGAGAAAGGTTCGTCTATGAATCGCATATAGTTACCATCTTAAGAATTTTCTGAAAAATCGAAATATATTCATTTGAATCATCCTATGAAGAAGTTTCAGTTGCTAATTGATTATTTTGATGCTTGTTAGCTTGGCGAAAGAACTATATTTCATTCAGAACGCAGAGGGATCAGGGTTAGCTCCGTTTGACTGTTGGCTATGTTTGAGAGGCATCAAAACTATGGCTCTACGCGTCGAAAAGCAACAGGTTGTAAGATGAACTTGAGTTCTGACCCGAAAATTGTGTTTATTCTGTGGCTTCAACTCAGTAGCATCGAATATGCAGGAAAACGCACAAAAGATCGCTGAGTTCCTCAGGTCTCATCCTCGTGTGAAAAAGGTCTTTTACGCTGGTCTTCCCGATCACCCAGGACGAGCTTTGCATTACTCTCAGGTACTAATATGAGCTGTATATATCTATACTATTGTAAATAGTGTGCATTCTTGTAGTTTACAATAAAATAATCTGTTTTTGGTATAAATGACTATTTTTATGAATTTACAACAAAAGTTTGTATTCTTATGCATTTACAACAAATAATCTGTTTTTAGTATATAAAGTAATAATTTTTTCAAATTCATAACTGATATGCCCACATCATGCAGGCGAAGGGCGCTGGATCCGTGCTGAGTTTCCTAACGGGATCATTGGCGCTCTCCAAGCACGTCGTTGAGACAACGAAATATTTCAGCATAACTGTGAGCTTTGGTAAGTTTGCTCTGAGTTCATTATCCAACTTGCTGGTCGCATTCCGAAGGAGTAGTAAATTTGTCTTAGCACGATATTGTTCATTTTAAACTTGCAGGAAGTGTCAAGTCCCTCATCAGCTTGCCTTGCTTCATGTCTCACGCAAGCATACCTGCAGCAGTGCGTGAGGAACGAGGCCTGACTGAGGATCTGATACGCATATCTGTCGGAATTGAGGACGTCAATGACTTGATTGCTGATCTTGAACAAGCCCTACGAACTGGGCCTGCATAGCTCGCCTGTCTCAGGCTATTTATATAGTTTTGTCAATTTACTCAAGGTGAAACTGTTGCTTTATCCACTCCAAGTTCATCTAATTGCAGATATGCAAATAATTACAGTTGACATAAGTTTTTTACATGATTTTGATATCTAGAAACACACACACAGCATGTCCCAAACCTTGGGGCTAGGGCTAGAACAGCATGAAAGACTACAATTATACCTAACAATACCTCTAATTAGTCAGCAATTATCAAGCTTCTCTAATTTTATAATGTATTTACAAAAACTTGTATCCGAATAAGCACCTCGCCCTGGAGCGACTTTATTGCGATTTTGCACAGATGAGACTCGTTCATGCTCGTACCAATTTGCTAGTTAATTCGAGAGGTTCAGTCACTGGCAAAGTCGTCATAACTCAACCCCTCTGATATGGTGTCCAGTCTCCTAACATCTGCACGAACGAATAGCTTTTTAAAACATCAACCATTTTTCCGAGTGACAAATACAGATTCAGATGCAGAAAATAGCACCTTGTAGTTCGCCTCTGATTTGAGGGTCCAAGAAGCTCGCTTCTGTGCCCAGAAAGGGTGATCGTGAGTAGCTCTCAAGTATATCTGGATGGGTCAAGATAGTAGATGAGGCGTTGAACATGCTCCATGATATTGTGTTTTAAAGAGACAGGGCGACAGAGAGCATACCCGTGCTATTGGAAAAATCGGCTGTCAAGTCTGAAAGGCTGAAGTTCCGCGGTATCTGCCCCAAGAATCCAAATGAGCTCGTCTCCTGGTCCATCATGGACTCGTTCGGCTCACCACTAGTGAAATGTGAAGCGGAAGCTTCTCCAATGGCGTTGCGAGGTTCAATGAGATTGTTGTCCGCGCCAAACATAAAGTGAGAGTCACCTGCAAAGCCGCCCTCTGATTTGATCATCACACCGTTCATTCCTTGCACGATTCCGGAACTGGAATTCTGAGCTAATAGCATGTTTTCCGGCACGTCCATCCGGCCAGTGTGTTCTGACATGTTAACTGGAACTTGCATACTAGGTTGCAGGGCAGACTTGCCGTTAATGTAGACATTAGGTAATGTAATGGTTTGGTGAATGTTTTCTGGCTTTATAGGTGGCCCGGTTGGCTGTTGAACCTGATAAGTCGAGTTGTTGTGCACTGCCGAAATGTGCGAACAAAATTCATATATCAACCAAACCAATAAAGTATCGTTTTAATCCAAAAAAACAAAACTATGGATAAAATCCAAAGAAACAAAACTATGGTTCAAATGATTGAAACGTTATCATAAGTTCAAGAAGAGAATAGTAACGGCTAAAATTCATTGTAATGGCTAAAATTCATTTTAACGGCTAGAGATTACTTGAATGCATCTGAGATCCATTCGACAAAGACATGGAAGCGACTCCGGTCTGGCATACTTGACGCATTAGTTCAACCTGTTTCTCGAGCAACTGATTGAATCTTAATATCTGGTCCTTCACAATCAGCATCAGATGATACGCCCGGAAGAATTCCTGGTTTTCTGCTTCGAGTTTTTGCCACACTGGAAGGAGACAATTTTTAGTCAATAAGGTACAGACAATTTTCCCGAGAAAACAAATTAACAGCTGAACGGAACTAGTTGATAGCAAAATGTAAGGCTTGAAAAATAGGCATATTAAGATAGGATACACAAATATATAAGGACATTAAACTCACCAAGTTCAGTGAAGCCGGGCTCAATCTTTGCCTGGTGTAACAATGTATTCACGACTTCCCTCTCGCTCATGTAAAGCTGAAGGCATCTTTCGATAAGGTTCTGAACCTGATACGAGTGCAGAATATGAGCTTAGTACATATGGCAGAAAATGAATATACATAATGCCAGAAACCCAATAAAGGGGCGCACGAGATCTACAAATATGAGGAAGTATTCTGTTTTTTCTTGACAAATCAGTGCTTTAAAATGCCGACAAATACATTAAATGCTGTAGCTTGTAAAGTATATGTCTTTGATGGTTATCATATCATTATTCCTTCTCGTTAGATGATGTGGATGATTCCACATTCATTATTCCTTTTCGGTCATCGCTATAAATGCGGAATGATTCCACAGGACCACCCATCATACAGTTCGGATCATGTTTATCTTTAACCTAATAGCTGAATTTTCTAATCCAGACAGTTATAGTTACCAAAAAAGTGACACACAAATAATGAGTTTATACAAAACAAAAATAACCATAAAACATACCAATTGTATGTCCTGTAGAGAGACTTTTCTAACTTCGCCATTTGACATTTTGCAAGTTCCAACTTTGGCCTATCAATTCAGGATAAGCAACGCCGCAGAGTTCTGAGAAGATCCGTCGCGTACAAGCCTATATATATATCACTGACAATACATGAATTTCTTATTCAACAAGAAAAGTCGTTACATTATGTGGTTTGTGGAAGACAAACCCTTACCAAAAATGAATCAGCTCAGTAACTCAGACTAACAGTAAACTTTTCTCAAACAGAATTAACTAAATCAAGACAACTTAATCAAGCACTTATAACATTCGGGCGTTTCTTTCCCTGTTCTAGTTTTAATCGGAAGCACTAACCAACTCTAATTCATGCAAAGAGAAAGCCCAAAATTTTGCACCGGAAGCAAAGGCTCTACGTTCATCACAAGTATTTCAATTTCGGCATAATCCAATCAGTTTTTACTCTTAACTTACTGAATTAACTTTCCGAGCAACGTAATAGGCTCCGTTACCATCTCAAAAATGAGGTTTTATACAAGACTTTAATTCGAATGCTTCGACATGCATTCCTTCTGGTTTTCGTCTCCTTTTCTCTTCCCATTAATCAGGTATAACAAATCATAAGTATATCAATCAGCTCATTGTCTCAGCCATAAGTAAACACAAAAAGCCTAATTCCCATCACACAAAAAATTAAACTACAATGAAAGTTTCAAAACAGCTCCTTCAAACCAAGCACAAACATTTCATAGACATAAATCACTCCAAATCCACAATATAATCATGCCCTCTTTCCCAAACAACACTCCCACATAAAATTCCCCGTAAAAATCCAATCTTTAACCAAGATCAAAATAGCCCTTCAAACAAATACACACTCACACCAAAAATAGGCACCGTTTTAGGGCAGAGAAGAAAAGGGATCACGGAAAAACACAAGATCACACTGATATAAACAAATTCTTGCGTGATTAAACACAAAAGCTAATGCACAAACACAAATCAGTTCACACATAGGGAAAATAATCATAAGTTTACAAAGCAAAAATGTTGATTTCACCTGTAATTTGTTGGGGTTTTGTCACAGCTCACAGGTTTGTTTCGGCAGCGACAACGAGAGAGGGGAAATGATAGAGAGAGAAAGTGATGGAGGGCTATCCTACAAATCCACAATCGGTCGCGGTCCCATTTATTTTTATTCATTTCCCCAAAAAACCAATAATTCCAGGGCGAAATTCGGGATGACAGGATTAGGTACAACTTCGGATGGGGAGGGTACAACCCAATGCGTGGTCAACTGTTCTGGCATAAGACAAATTCGTCTATAAAGGAAAGTGACAATCGCTAGACAAGAATTCATTCATATTCTATGCTTTCCAATTAACGTACCACTATTACTTGATAATGTACAACTTTTTTATGCAAGTTGGTATTTGTTAAAGATTTAATTGATAATCTGCTTTATATTTCATTATTTCTTATTTTATCTGCAATTTGCAAATTGTTGATTAGATGGAAGTAAATGAATATACAATATCGATGTTTTTCGCTAACACCATCTCCAAAGGTATACTAAAACCTAAAATGAGATAGGTAATAGTACTCAAAAATCAATACTATTTTTGGTTTTTTTTAAAAAAAATTATCTTTAGATTTACACTAAACCAAAACCTAAAAGTTTTCAAATATTATGAGTAAAAAAAATATAATATAGAGAATATTATTTTATGTTTGAGTTTAGTGTAAATGGTGGGAGTAAAATCATATTTGATGAGACATTAACACTAAAATGAGTTTGAGGTTAGTGTAAATGGTTGAAGATGTTCTAAATAGAGTGATTTAGGGAATACGAAATACTCCTCCGTCCCTCTATAGCTTAATTTAGGGAATACGAAATACTTCTTCCGTCCCTCTATAGATGAGTCGTATTCCCTTTTCAGTTTTCATTGAAGTTGAATCATTTCTTTTTTAAGCAAAAAACAACAACTTTTTTTTTTTCTTACTATACTCATTCTTATTTTATTTTCTCTTCATCTTTCTATTACTTTATTATCTATTTACTTAACTCACTAAATACGATCTTTCTTAAATCTTGTGACCAGAAAAAGTGTCCTTGCTACATAGGGCACGAAGGAAGTAGTAGATCATTTATAGATTTAGGGGGTTCGAGTGACAAAACAAATTATGAAAATGGATGACTAAAAATATGTGTATTTTTTTGTTCCGTGTATTCCGTATATTGATTTCAATGAAACAACATTAATGATATATTCCGTATATTGATTTTCAGTGAAACAACATTAATGATATATTCCATATATTTAGTGTACTTTTTTTTGAAGAGATATTCACTCCATTGGAATAACATTCTATATATATAGCTTTTGCAACAATTTCAGTGAAAGGTAATTTTTGTATAAAAAATAGTATTTGATGCTAAATTGAGAAAGGGAGAAATTTACCAAATCCCAAATCCCAAATCCCTCAGCCTCAGTTCAGAAAATAGACATGCATCCAAAATTATTTTGATATCTATTTCAGAAATAATAATAATAATGTCAGCAACGCATAGAGATCTTTGAATATTGGATCAAAATGTGTGGGCTTTCGTAGTGATCCAGCATAGGTCCATTGTGCATACTTGCCTGTCTCAAGTCTCAAGTCTCAAGTCTCAAATATTATCAAATATCAATACACCTCAACCATAGTATTTCATTGGACTTGTTTTTTGAGAACATCACTTATAAGTACCATATAACATCAATAATTATTCTTCCATATTTCATCATTAGGTACTTCGTTTTTCAGAGAGGATAATATTAATATATACTCCCTCCATCTCCTCATAAACGATGCAGTTCTTTTGGGCATGAGGTTTAAGAAAAAATAATCCCAAGAGTGTTAACGGCTAAGTGAAAAGAATAAAATAGTAGAGAAAATAAAGTAGAGAAATGGAGAGAATAAGGTAAAAGATCGCAATTGTGTTATTATTTTACTATTACTAAAAAAAATGACTCAACTTAGATATGTGACATCTCAAAAAGAAATATGAATCACTTATGATGGGAAGAAGAGATTACTATATTCTAGTAACACTTAGCGTTATAATAGGACCAATACACTATGAATAAAAATAGAACTGAACTCAAAATCTCTTGTTAAAGAGAATTTTGAGGTACTCGTATATAATGATCTAAATAATACTAGGACTTAAAACTCATGAGTGATATTTGAGGGTTCACAATAATTTACATTGATGCATATTAAACGTACTGTTTAATAAGCACTTAATAAATTTAATCACATATCCCTTTCAAGAAAAGATCCGATAAAGCTAAACTAATCCCAACATGTAGGAGGTGTTCGGTTTGAAAGATTGTATCTGAGATCAAATTAGTAGTGTGTTTGGTTCATGAGATTCAATCCTACAACTCAATCCTAGATGGATAATAATGGGATAATTAGTCTTAGCTAACCTCCTATGACTAAAATAATCTCACAATTCAATCCTAGATTGTATTTTGGTATTATTTTATCTTGGAAACCGAACACCGTAGTATATATTATATGGTGTAAATTATCTAAGTCATACATTAACTTAACAAACAACCAACCGCATAGGAAAAATAGCTATAATGCCACAAAAAATTCACCTTCTTCGGATTAATATAATTTGACTATTGTATAAATTTAATTTAAGGTATTAGCCATACGATGAAAATAAAAATATCATATCTTATGCCAACTTAAAAAAGAAAACATGTTATCCATAGTTAGTGGTTTGATGCCAAATTTCTTGACATAATTTTCTTGAATTTAATCATCTAAAAATGAACATAAAGCCCCAAATAGTATCATAAAACAAATAAAAACATAGTGATACATAATTCCTTAGTACTTATTTGGTCTGTCATTTCCCCTAATATATATTAGTAAATAAAGATTTGGGTATTAGTGTGCGTGTATTGACATAGTAGTAGTGTGGCTGATGCTTAAGGTCCAATGTTTCAGATTTAAATTTACTATGACGAAATTTTAAATTTATATTCATTTATCAATTAAAAAAATTGGATCCAAATTTTTTCCAAAGTAAGATTCTTGCATAATTTGTGTTTAACCATGTACATTTATATCTCTTCATCATACTACTAAAAAAATATATGTCAAAGGTTAATTCGACAACCTAAGATTGTCTAATCGGTGGAATTAACCGTCATGATCGGAGATATAATTCCTTCCAACGACTATCAAAATAATAAAAAAAATTAAAGGAAAGATTAATTGGACATCACAGTTAGATCACTGTATCTGGGCCTAGTTCTGTCTGGTGAAAGCCCTTCATCCATAGATTTTCTCTTGTTGCTGTTGTCGTCGTCATTGTCGATGTTCTTTTGTTGCAAAGATTGTGCTGTCTGAAGCTGCTCCATGTCTGAATCTGCTTCTCCTATTGTAATAATCTCCTCATTTTCTTCCTTTTCCTCCTTTTCTGGCTTTCCATTTTCATTCTTGAATTTGGTTCTCATCATATGAGGCCTCAATTTATTCACATCTGCTAATTTCATTGGTTTTAGGAAAAATTCCTCTGCTCCTTCTTCTAAACATCTGCAACAATTAAATCCAATTGTTATTAATTTAAGATCATATGCTATACAATTTGTTCTTAATAATAATAATAATAATAATAATAATAATAATAATAATAATATACTAGTAGTAATTTACCTGGTTATTCTTGAAGGGACATTTTCAGAGGACATGATGACTACTGGTATATCTCTCAAAAATGCAGATTCCTGTCAATTTGTAGGCAACACACAATTTCCTTTAAATAATGCTGATAAATTCATAACAATTTAAATCTCAGATAGTGTGTGTCATGCATTGACAGAGTCCAAATTTTTATAGTATGAAAACGAGCGAAAAACAAGAATCATTGCATAAATTTAACAGGGCTTTGCAAGATTCTGGGAAAAATTCATATTCAGTTGAATCAAAGTGGCAATAAAAAGAAAAAGGAGACAACTTTTCAAGAAACTTCAAATCTTTTGTCAGAAACTATTTTATTCTGTGAGGCCTATAAATGGAGAATTTGTTGATTGATAAATTGCTCCAATCTAGTAACCAAAAGAAGAAAAGGAAATAAAGAAAATACCTTTATTTTCTTCAGCAAATCATAGCCTGTCATCCCAGGCATACAATAGTCTGTAATTACAAGATTCACTTCCACTTCCTGAAAAAGAAAAAAAAAAGAGATTTTTAGGTAATAATTTAGGGGGTGGTGGTGGTGGGGGAGGGTATAGCAACATCTACCTGATGATTCTTGGGAGAAATAGAGGTTTCATTGAACATGTTTCTCTCACTTCCATGCCAACCAAGAAATTCCAAAGCTTTGCTACCAGAATCAACTGTGGTAACTGCCACAACCAAATTCCCACAATCAAAATCAAATCTCTTTTACTTTCACAAAAAAAAATCCATAAAAACTACACCCCACCATCAAATTCTTAATAAAAAACCAAGAAACCTAAAAAACACACACAAACACCTTGGAAAGAAGATGTCTTGAGCAGCCTCTCAATCAGCTTCCTGTCAATCAAGCTGTCATCAACAGCAAGAACATGAAACTGGTCATCTGCTGCTGCCATGCCCATTTCCTTCCACTCCCAAAATTCACAAGAAATTGCAGCAGGTTGAGGAGAGGAAGGAGGAATTTTTTCTTCTTCAAGAAAATAGAAAGTTTAGTTCTTTTTCTTTGTTTTGCAATAGTAATGTTTTTGTTTGCTTTGGTTGTGTAGTTTGAGGTGAGGAAGGATAGAAAATGGGAAGGAAAGAGGAGCTTTGTAATGAAGCAATATCAAGGCAAGATCTGACCAGATTTCTACCAAAGATTTTGTTGCATTATACTTCCAGCTTGGAATTGAACTGCAAGGCAAGCAATACAGATTGGAAAGAAAAAAGAATAGTGGAAAAATTAAATCTTTGAACGTGGGCTTTAACAATTTTCTCTAAACTAAATTAACTAATCACCGTTTTTTTTAAAATTATTTAATTTTTATACTACTCCAGTGATTGTTTACTGCATGAAAAAGAAGAAAAAGTAAAGTTAGTTTTTATCTGGTTTAATATAAAATCAATTTTTTGGTCTAGTGCAGATAAATATCTGTTTTTTATAATATCTCTTAGTTTTGTTATACGTACTTAAAATATCACTACGTACGTTATTTAAATAAGAAAGTGCATTTGCCCAATAAAATTAAGAATAAATAACTAACCACTGTGGCCTTTGCTTCTTCTATTATGTGTATTTTTTGATTAGGTAAATATGAGGCTATTTAAGTTTTTAAATTTAAAGACTAAAAAAGTGAAGCTAAAAGTTAATTTAGTTGTTGAATCGAGTTTGTTCGAAGTGATAGAGATGACGAGTAATAGTTCCGTTGCAAAATTATATCATGAAAGTAGGAGTATAATTTATCACACCACACCTTCATATTTTTCTCAGTTAATTGATGTTGGTGTTGCTAATCATAAAAATTCGACACCTTAAATAGACAATGAAGAAATGCTTTGTTGATTAATATAGGATTACCTCAAAATACGTGAGATATTGTATTAACAAAAAATTCTCAGCCGTCTTGACTCTTGATGTTGCTTTTGTCATTTTGTTTCCAACAAAATCTTTTGTGAAATTGCTTTTGAAATTTATACCATTCTACTACCATTTTAGTCGTTATTGCTGTTTTATTCTCACGCAGAAAAATGTAGTATTTGGGTCGTTTTGTCACACTTCAGTCAATTGACATTCATGGCACAATAATTTAAGAGATTTTCAATACTCCATCCGTCTACCTTGAGTGATACATTTTCTTTTATGGGATATCCGACGGTCCGACCAACCCACTCTAAAAGACATATTT
Source organism: Salvia hispanica (assembly GCF_023119035.1). Taxonomy (NCBI): domain Eukaryota; kingdom Viridiplantae; phylum Streptophyta; class Magnoliopsida; order Lamiales; family Lamiaceae; genus Salvia; species Salvia hispanica. Next base: position 51,052,892 of record NC_062967.1, read on the forward strand.
GTTAAAATAGAAATACTAGTTTCTCTATTTTTTTATCACTCTTATTTTTTTTTCTCCACTTAACTCACAAAATAGTATTAAATAAAATTTCGTACCGAAAAGAAAATATTACACTTAGAATGAATATTACTTTTATTCACGTGAAAGTACAATTGCTAAATGAAACAATCAAAATTAATTAATTATAACTACTGCTACTCACTCAGTCAATGAAAAATATAAATTAATATTTTTTTAGTATGTTCTTTAAAAATATAAACCTTCTAATATTAATAAAAATATTTTTATAGAGAAGAAATAAACTGAGAAGATATATTTCTTATTTACCTTCTAAAAAGGTGAATATACCTTCTTAAAATGTACTCCTTCCATTCCAGAGTAGTAGAATCGCTTCTTTTCAGCATGAAAATTAAGAAAGAGATATTAAATATATTAAGTGAAAAGATAATAAAGAAAGAGAGAAAAGTAGAGATAATAAATTAAGAGACGCTATAAAGTAACTTGGGGAGTAAATGTTACTCTTTGCTAAATGGGAAATGGCTCTACTATGATGGAACGTTCCGAGATGGAGAAATGGTTCCACTACTGTGGAATGGAGGTAGTATTAAGTCACTTCCTTTGTCTCAGCTAAATTGAGTTCGTATTCCTTTTGGGATGTCACAACTAAATTAAGTCATTTCCTTTTTTTTATAAAAAAGAAAAACATTCAATTATTTTTACTCTATTCCATCACCTATTTTATTCCTTTTTTATATTTTCTACTTTATTCTTTTCTCCTATTTTTTAACACAATTTCTTAATCTATATGTCGAAAAGTTATGATTCAAATTTTAGCTTTGACCATCTAGAAATCCGATAGCTTTTTGAATTGGCAGATTGATAAGTTTAATTGAATTCTTTGTTTCAAACTGTCATTCACATCCGCACTATGTCTAGTGCCTCAATTGTTGAAATTTATACTAACAATTAATGAGACAAATTTCATTGACTCGAGTTTACTTATTTGTCATAATGAAGGGCCCATGATAAAATTTGTCTAACAAATCCAAAAATGATTTTCTTTACTTTTCCAAAATTTTTCTTTCTTTTTTTTTTTCTTGAGATATTAATTGTTATTTAATTGGCAAATTTTAGTCAAAGTTGTAGTCACAAAGAATTAAATTTTGTCAATTGTTTCAATTGTGTACAAAATGACCTATTTTGCGATGTGCAAAAGGACATTTTCATTATACTAATAAGTATTTTTTCTTTGCATTTAAATAATTTTTCCTTTCTTATTATGACTAAACAACGTGATTTTGGGTATGAGTAAAGACATATGCAAATGAGATAATTGAGAAGAAATGGAAACTTTCGTGATAATATATTTTTTCATTTTCAAACCTTATGAAATAGATCTAAATTTGACTAGATTCCAGGATTTTAATGGCTGCTATCCCTTTTGTTTTATATTAAAAGTTTAAATTCAAAAGAAAGAGAATATGAAGTTGAAACCAGTCTCGAATCAAAATCAATCAAAATATATCCACCAGTCAAACTTGAACATTTTTAATGTCTTCAAATTTTGTAATTTGTATAACAAATTATGATCCTTTAATGTCTTCAAATTTTGTACACCATAACAAATTATGATCCTCTATATTATTGGATCCATATTTGGGAAATGGAAAATATGTGGCAAGCCCATGCTTAATTTTATATCAATTATTTTCGTAGTTAGTGAAATTAGTAACATAAATTAAATAAAAATATAGTGGGGAATTAAATTGAATATCACGATAAACGTAAGTTTTCAAGAATTCCTCGAACGTCACTTAAGAGCACAAACAACTTTAGTCAGTTTATGAAAAACACAAAAAATGACTGATTATAGAAAATGTGAGACTATGAGTGGTCTATCATTGATGTCATAAACTAAATAGGTTGACTAAGAAAAAAAGCAAGATTGCTCCGAGTTAACTTTTGTGTAAGTTTTCCTTTTGTAGGTCATGACTCTGAGGTAAAAAAAAAATAGAGAAATGTTGAAATTTAGAGCAAGAAAGAATTACAAACACCTTGTACGATGAATGTATTTCATCCGTCTCATAAAAATAGAATTTTTTTTTATTTTCGTCGATCCCATAAAAATAGCACACTTCTATTTATATTCAAATTTATTCTATTTATATAAATTATATTGTGATAAAGTATATGAGTTATTAAAACCAACAAAATTCTAATTGACTATTGTAAAAGTTCAAGCTTCAGTTTTGGTGTGTTAGATTTCTTATTATTATGAATTTATGATACTAGCTATGATTATACATATGTATAATGGATATTAGATACTACTACTAATAAATTTCAAAATAATGAAACTTCTAACATAAGTTGATCCTCTAAAGATATTAGGATAAACTTTTTAAGATTTTTTATTAAACATGTGGATAAAATGAAGTGATTAAATAAATTTACCAGTGAGCCTATGACTCTAACCTAAATAAAAATATTTATAACTAATTTACAGTAATAACTAATAACTTCCAATTTAGTGTATTAAAATTATCAACACAAAGACATAACTATATCAATACAACATGTAAATTTAAATATCAACACAAAGACATAAGTTTATCAGCATAAGAATATTGATAAATTTATGTCTTTCTGTTGATCTTTTTAACATACAAAATTGATATTAGTTTATTAGTTATTACTGTAACTTAGTTAGTATTTGATCACACACCTTTATAACTATAAACACATATGAACAAATCCATAACCGGTTACCTAAAATTCGAAAAATCTCTACACCAATTATCCAAGCTCGTATTTTAAAAATGGTGGATATCGGGTCGAAATTAGATATACTCAAAACCCGAGAACTAACCTATTAGCCCTAAGAATGATAAAGAAAAGATAAAAATGCCTAAAAAACACAAGATTTAATCAATAAGTACTATTCATTCATTTTCGAGCTCTCATGATCTAAAATAATTACCTTACCTTCAGATTCGAATCAAGTAAATATAAGAAGTTTGAAATCATAATAAGAGGTGCTAAACAAACACAAGCAAGCTAATTAATTATTAATAAAGTTTACAAAACTCTCTCAAACACACGCACGCAATAACCGTAGTAGACATGTTTCGTGTATCAAACACATAATTAATTAAAGAATTTATGGTATAGTTGGGATTTTCGTATTGTTCCAAAACAAAACAATAAAATGTTAAGATGAGCTGTTTAACTGATTTCTTAAATGATAAACAAAGTTCAACAAATGAGATGCTTTGAACCTTCCTCCATTGCTGTTTTCTTTATTAGATATGCTTTGTGCATGAAATCTTAATACTTTAATTATATGTATACGATTGACTTAACAATATGGTTTTATTTATTCTAGTTATAAACTATAGGTTTATACTGCCTTCCAAGTTCCAACCAAACTTGAAATTGTTAAATTAATAAGCGTTTTTTTGGCAATGCATCATATATTTCCTTAAAAAAATGCATTTGATTCTTTCCATTAATTTTTATACATTGTAGCACATATACACGTACTCATATATTTTTTCTGAAATATTTTGGTTTTTCGTTAATTTTTATAATTTTAACTATGTACCTAGTCAAGAAAATATTAATTGTATATGTATGTATTACGAATAATTAGGTAATATAATCGATCTTTTATGTTTTAACTAATTTATCATTTATATAGTATAGTAGTAATAGTGAAACGTCAAAAAAAATGTTCAATGCACATTGACAGCTGAACAAATAATAAACTATGCAAGAGCTTGTACTATCAACATATCAATATGGATGGTTTTAATTTCTAAATGTTAATATTACTAGTATTAAATTTTATTTTGATTATAGCTTTTACTGTATAATTAAAGAATTTTAATGTCTTATGAATCTTTTTACCTTAACAACGTGCATGTACGAATCAATCTTCGAACAATTTTTGCAATAAAATTACTCTCCCAACATATGATGACTCCAATAATTAATAAGCTGATATGAGTTCACGTATATAGACATGAAAGATGTATAATACTACACGGTTACGAATTCGAATATTTTAATTTGCACATATAGCAACGTATATTAAAATTCAACTAAAATAAAATACTGGCCAAAACTTTTTTTTATCGCAATTGTTCAAATACATAAAAAAAGTAAATGAGTAGACGATGGAATTAAAAGCATAAAAAAAGAGAGTAATTGGGGTTGGTCCAAATTGAAGAAACTCCAATTCCAAGGAAGGATTTGGTCTCAAAAACGAAGGATTCGTTTGTTTGGTTAGGAGTTTTCATAATCATGATTCTTGCCTGATATTGTGGGTCAGGTCGGCATTTCCTCAAGATTTTACTACATACAAAGATAACAAAATGAATGGATTTGAGTTAGGTGTTATTGTGGTCGTGTCCTTATCTGGTTGATCAATTATAAAATTCAAATAATTTTAGTTGAGTTCGGATAATAATCTATTAAAAACTAAGTACTAGTAATATTTAAATTATTTTTATGGCGAATTATACATTAGTTTTATTCTCTTTGCAGCTAAAGGTGATTCCGTTGCCTTGGCGGCCCCCACACTCCGGCCTGACATTAGTTTTATTCTCTTAGTTTGTGTAAATCAGGCTTAAATATAAATTATATTTAAAACTCAAGTTTAATAGTTTAGTTTCACGTTTTAATTGTATAAATTATAGTACTAATCGTGTTTGGGTCGTTATATTGTTTTTATTGCATTATATCAACCCATATTATATCATGTTGTATGTGGTTCGTGTTCGTGTTTGAAAGTAGTAGGCTAGGTTTGTATTGGATTAAAAGTTTTCTAAAAAAATTAAGTTCGAATTAAACTTTATTAAATTGAGCAATTACCAGGTTGACCTGATTCATTTGTGACTAATGCATATATCCATCTAATATGTACTAGTACGTGTAATAAGTACATATATCAATTTTTTCACTAGAGAATTTTTAATACTTGGGTGTTTACCGTTACAATGAGAGCTATTTATAGTAAGGACATGAATTTGAGTTATTTAAACTGAACTGGTGTTTTGGCTGCGTTGATTTTCAGGCTTTTTAATTGCAAGAGATGATAGTAATTTATAGCATTTCTTTTGGCTAGTAAAATGGAGTACAGTAGTATATTCTTATTTCTTCCAAATCATTAACAAAAATGGCAATCTTAGGGCCACACACAAAATCTTTTTGCCAGCTTATTTATTCCTCCAATGTTTCCTTGTTCTTGTCTTTGTTTTGTTTTGTTTTGAAATTCCTACAACTAGCTCATTCTAGATATCTATGATAACTTAAGTAGAGGGCATGTATGTCATCATATTATTCCAAGTTTCCAACAATGATTTATTAGTATGACAAATTTTGTGTTTACTTACATATAGTTTAGCTTTGCATTAATTGGACAAAGCATAGTGTATTTGACTTTATCCACTCAATAGAATATTTGCAGATCTCTAAACTGGTTTGCAATATAGAAATAGCAAGTCTGTTACTCTTAAATGTGTTTCGGTATCACATTAAACATTTTTATTATTTAATGTAGTAAAGGAGAATATGAATAGTATATCTTTATTGTTGGCCACATTATTGTATGCTGCCCTTAAGGAGGGATGTTGGGGCAAATTTGTTGTGTCCCTATACAACCCCATGAGGCCAATTTGTTTGTTTCACCAAATCCCTTATCTTTTGCTTTATATATATGGAGTAGTAGTTTTTTATATCATATCATGATCATATTCTGTTTAAAGATTGATGATTCATATAGTATGAATTTGTGAGGGAACAAGAAACATGAATATCTATTTTTTGTTGATATAGGAAAGAAAAATTTGCCAATACAAACAAACTCCATTAGTATATTACAATATACTACTACTAAAATCTATCGCTATAAACAAGATTAAATTCGAACTTGCTCATTTACTCATCGATTCAATCACTACGCAAACTTAATAATCTATATACTCCCCCGTCCAAAAAAATAGTGCACATTTATCATTTTTGTCGTCCACAAAAAGTAGAACAAATTTATTTATGGAAAGTTTTCAACAATAATAATCATACACATCATTCCACTAACACTACTTCTCACTTACTTTTTCTCCTTCTCTCTTACTTTACCAATTCTACATTAAAACCCGTGCCATATACTAATTGCTTTATTTTTTGTGGACGGAGGGGAGTATGATTCAATGAGGTACTCCGTATAATAGTTTTCTTTACCGTATTTAGTCTACCATTTAAACTCGTTGTGACAAAAATAAATTCACTCTGCAAGAGAAATGAATGAGAACACAGAATGCAAGTGAGGACTGAATTGCATTTAATTACTTATAAAATAAACAATAGTCGCTTCAACATTTTAGACCCCTAAATCCAACAAATGAAAATTGCAATTATTAGAGATTATGTGGGCCTTAAGCAGCCGAATTTGCTTTTGAATTATCCAAAATATAAATTGGTATATGGTGTAAATTAAATTGTAGTAGCAGCTATTTTTATTATTGGTTTTATGCACTTTTTCAGTATGTTTTAAACTTGCTTTAGTAGTAATTTAATCTCATGGGTTGTGGATTGAGGCAGAGCGATAAGACCACAAATTCAGAGTGGAAAAAGGTGTGCCATGCGAAAGGGCTACCAAATGCACGACCCGTGCATGAATAGTCAAGAGAGAGACGCCTTGGAGCAAATGGTACGGACCGTGCACTTGGCCTAAAATAAGTGTAGAGAAGACTCTTTTATCTACACTAATATCTCTCTTACTTTACTTTCTCTCTTCTTTAACTATTTATCATCATTCTTTCTAAACAATTGCTCTAAACAAAACGCCTCTACTATGGAAGTACTATATCTCAAAATTCACAACATAAAATGGAAGTACTATATCTCAAAATTCACAACATAAGAGCGTACAAATACAAAAATATAGTAGTAGAAGCTAACCTATATCACATTCAATGATCATACTATGAATCAATAACTGCAGTCTGAGCAAAAAAAAACTACAATCTGGCACAGGAAAAACGGAAAATCTGCTTAAGTCGTCACTGCTTGCACTTGTATACGAAACCAAACTTACTGGGGGCTTTGGCTACGACTTACAAGATATTGAATTTTCGCTCTACAGCATTTGTAATAATCGAAATGGCATATGCAGCACTCAATGGATATTCGGAGACTGCAAGGAAACATCAAGATCATCAGAATACACACACAATACAAACAAAAACTAGAAGCAACATGTGGAAATCTTGCTCTGACCAACTAGGTGAAATGCTTGAATTACTTCGTAAACTAGATGGTGATCCGTCTTCGGATATATATTAATCAACAGCAAATGTCAACTCACTGTACCAAAGTTATTATTCAAAGAAGTGATTTGAACAAGTGAAGTGACTGCACAAACAAGGGTGAATCACTTGAAATCATTCCGATGTGTCTAATATTTACTTTTTGTTCACTTCAAATAAGTTGATCGCCAAAGGCCATGAATATGCTGCTTTTTAGTGACTAATTTGGTAATATGCCTTCCACGTAGAGAGATTGGTATTAATCATGATTTGTCCATATCGTTCCTATGCTTATTATTTTTTGGGGAGAGATAAATTAAATCCATCTATCAAACTGTAAAAAATAAAGCAAAGGCATTTGACAATGGTGATTTTGTGGGCCCAGACTGAAATAAATACCCAATTTAGATTGTTTGATTGTTTGTTTTTTAGAAAATTTAGGGGCTTGCTGTTCATCATTCTGAATGAAGCTAAAGTGCTAAACCAATTTCAAGGCTTACATGTTCCTCAGGTATGAGAAGAGGGCTCTATTATATACCTATTTCCTCACAGTTTTATAAAATAAGGAGCAGAAAATATAAGCAAAACCCTGTAAAGAGATGTTGAGTTAAATTTACACATATCATGAATTCTAGAGGACTTACTTGAAATATAATCTTCAACATAATCTTCATCAATTTTTCCATGGGACATTGCTCCTAACTGTCGATGCACCAGAGAAGAATGTTAACAAATTTAAGCTAAATGAATAGCATTGATAAAGAGCATTAAATAAAACAAGGGAAGAAAAAGTAACGAGAAAGACTGGCAATGTACCACAAATACTAAATCCAATTCTTCGTTGATTTTACCAACATAGTTGTGCATGTCAATCAACTTTTCCGAACTATGAGAGAAGCCTGTAGTCCAGTAAAACCAGTTGAGATTTAATTTGGCAGCAAACACAAACCCCAAAGACAAAAATCAGCAAAGAAAATCCACTTCACCTATTTTACGGCTGTTGGTGGGTAGATACTGGGTCACAGGGTTCTTCACAAGGCGTAAAAGCTTTTCACCATTGCCAGTTGCAGTAATGTGCAGCTTTTGCAACAATTGTACTGTAACAGTTAATAAGAAAGATCACAAATGTAAAATCTATGACCAATACATTTCAGATGGATATACGCAAACTGTGCTACTTCTTTAAATTTAGTACTGACCCATGAGACCGGAGAACCTCTTATATGTTCTTGGCAGACGCGCGTGGGGCTTGATCTCCAATAGAAGACCTTGTTGTGTCCTTACATACAGAGCCTTCAGTCTCCCACTTTTGTTCACGCGACTATCTAAAATTGTTTGGATTGCCTAAAATTGCCAACATATTGTTTAGAGAAAACAGAGTTACAAGTGTTGATATTCAACAAAAAAGTTAGCATCTATTCCAAAATATCATCACCTCTAAAGCAAAACAAAATTTATCGAGATTCTCTAATCGTCAAAAGCAAAATTAGGTACAACTATTTGGTTGTAAAGGAAATGCAATCAAATTGACTGAACAAAGCATAATCAATACCTGAAAAGCAATATCGGGGCGATAATCGGCGGGGTTCCGCTTATTCTTCGCCAAAAAGGTGGCATGCTCGTCGGAACTCAATAGCTGATAAGTCTGTCACCAAAAAAAACAGATCAATACACAATCCTCACCAAAACACACACAATGTTACAAAGTTCGAACCTTTCCAACTTTGGCAATCTCCAAAGAGGCCTTCTCGAGAACAAAGATGACTCGCTGCTTGTTACTTCCCGTATCCAGTGGAGCAATCGGAATCCCGGGCATATCAGCAACCAAATTTTCCTCCTTTTCAGAGTCCGAGGCGTCTGTCTTCACTCTCTTCGACGGCTCCGCCATTTCGACTGATTGCTCTCTATCGTATTTCTCATCTTTGTTCTTCCTCTTCTGCCCTTTCATTTTGTATGCCCGCCCCATGATTTTCCCTAATTTCTTAGCCCTAGAAATCGCGGCTGGAATTGAGCTCTGGAAGTTAGGGTTTTAGAAGCAATGAAGAAGAGAGGTTTAGGCTCAGATTCCATTTTCTCCGATTTGCTTTTATATCTGTGGCCAGATTTTTGTCCACGTGGCCATATGATTTATGCCCAATAAAACATTTTATAATTATTAAAATATTACTCCGAATATTAGTTTGAGAGCATAAAAGAAAATTAAATTTATCAGAATTCAAATATTATGAACGGAAAAACCAAATGACAATTAAGTGAAGTATTAATATTTGATAATCTTGGAATATTAATGTTCCAAATTCGAATATTATGATTGCAGTAAACGTGTATAGTGCAAAGTGTGTGAGCCAATTCCGCAAATCTCCGCCACACTCCATTCCCAACTCTCGACCTAACCGCCTGCTCTACACAAACACAAGCCTCAAACGTTTTCCACCGTTTTCCACTACCGTTTTCGCCGGCGATCGCATGGCCAGCTCGGGATCAAGGTCCGGTGCTACTCTTTTTTTTTTTTTTTTTTTTTTTTTTTTTTTTTTTTTTTTGGTAATTTTCATGAATACCGATTGATCAATAGTTGCTTCATTTTACATCTCGTTTAGCTCAGAAATGGGAAAGTATTACTGTTTGGTACAACAATTATTGACATTCAGCTGAAATTGTGAATTTATTGACAGTGTTTTTTTTTTTTCCAGTGCCTCTGTTTTAGGTACTTTTGATTGTACTGAGAATGGTGGAACGATCGAGTGTGTTAGCCCTAAATATGCAGAAATAATTGTAATTCGTCACGGCGAAACGGAGTGGAATACTGATCGCAGAATCCAGGTCCTTGTCTTTCTCTTTCTGAGTAAATCAAGTGCGGTATTCACGTAATTGATGAACCATTATGTTAAAAGCTGGAGTTCTGCATCAGAATTCATGGCCGTGGTGCTTTAAATTAGTCATAAATCTGTTGAACCAAAGTTAGGAAAGGGGTTTTTTATTCATTTATTTAAGAATTGTAGTTGCGTTTAAGTTGCTTTGTTTTACTTATATCCTATTCCAGTAAAATTTATGGTCTTGCATTACATCATTTGGATATTGAAGTTTAGAAATGAGTATTCCTTTGAAGATTAATGGACAGCAGTTTTTGTGCTAGCTACCACTTATAACTTACAATTACATGTTCCCCTTTCTGATGTAGTGGTAAAGAATAGATTCATCAACATTTATGTTACAGTTATCATATTTGTGATGGACAGGGGCACCTGGATGTGGACTTAAATGATGTTGGGCGACAGCAGGCCTTTGCAGTATGTTGTGTTTCTGCAATTTCTGGTGTATTTGCTAGTGTAGGCAATAATGTGAATTGGAATTTGTTATTTCTTGCACAAGGTGGCTGACCGGATTTCAAAGGAGCCCAAAATCTCTGCAGTATATTCATCAGACTTAAAACGAGCATTTTGCACTGCCGAGATAATAGCAAAAGGCTGTGGGGTAACTGAGGTATGACTGGATGATCATATTATAGCTTTGGTTTTCATGATTCTTATCTTCTTGCAGTGATGTGTTGATGTAAAGTACTTTCCATGAATCTACTTTTAAGCAGTCTCACTTATTTGTTGCGGTAATAACTTTGTATTTATGAGCTGGCTGTTAGTTTTTGCACTGCAAGGAAATTTAGAAACTTGCAGCACAACTTGGAGAATGGTTGGCGAAATCAGGATATATATTTATTTATTTATTTAGTCAAGAAAAGAAGCGAATCTAGAAAAAGAAAACGAGAGTCTAATATTTTAATGAAGTATATTTCTTGTCCAAGTTCAGTGTCTTCATTCATTGTTGTATTTAGTTTAACAAACTTTTATTGGTTTGTATGGTTTTGTAGTAGAGTACTTTTTGGTGTTGAGTATTAAATTGGAGGTAGGAGGTGTGTTTAACAATATAGCAATTTAATCTATTTTCCATAAAACAGTAAAGTGATGGCATGCAACACTTATATAGTAAAATGGCATACCATTTGGATGATTGAACAATATGCTCTCACGAGCCATACATGTCTAACCAAATTGTTTCACTGGAATTGGTGATTCGTATATCCTATATAGTTCATGATGAAACCAATCACCAAAAGCATGCAAAGTGTAGCCCCTTATGTATTGTTCAGTTACCCGCTGCTCTTTGGTTCTGATTGATTACTGTACAACATGAAATGTGTAACTTTAGAGTTCAATCTGACTCAGATGATACTTTTTTTTAATGTTTGTAGTTAAAGAGTTTCATACCTGTTTTTGTCAGAGCTTGTTAGCTTTGGGCACTACCTTTCAGTTAACACATATCCCGAATAATGTGTTTTGCGTCCATCAGGTTGCTAAAGAAGCAGACTTGAGGGAGAGACATCTTGGAGACCTTCAAGGGGTTGTCTTTCATGAAGCTCAGAGAGTCAAACCAGAAGCTCATAAAGCATTTGTTTCTTCCCATGAAGATCAAGAAATTCCAGTATATTCTCTCTCTCACTCTCTCCACATTCACGCGCACACACTAACTTATAGTTATCTTGGTGCTCTATGTTTTGCGGGAGTTAGGTATGCATTCTTTAAGAGTTTATTTTCTTGGAGTAATAATGACATTCTTTTCATGTGATTTAGAATGGTTGGATACTTGGATGGTTGCTTGTGGAAATTTATTCCTAAGTGTTCATTTAGTTTGTCCAGTTGTCATTGCTGCCCCTTACATAAAGGTGGCATGTAAAACATTTATACCAGACATATTGGCCGCTAAATCTAGTCCCATGCTCATGAATGGACATATAAATGCAGATTATTTCTGACCTATGTGAACTTCTCTACGGATTGCTCTGGTTATAGCTAATCCGCCACGTATGCAGGGTGGTGGAGAGAGTTTCAATCAACTATACAAACGTAGCACTTTGGCTTTGCAAAGGATAGCGAAGAAACACCAAGGTACTTGCTTGTTCCTCAACTTGTCGTGTCCAGAGAAGAGATTCGAGCAATTCATTATAATGTTGGGTTTATGCAGGTGAGAGAGTGGTTGTAGTGTCACACGGCGGTACCATCAGAGCACTTCACAAACGGGCTTCTCCACATCAGCGGTGTGGGAAGGTTCTCAACACTTCCGTCAACATATTTCACCTCTCTGAGGATGGGAAATGGTGCATTAAGTCATGGGGCGATGTGAGTCACCTCAACCAAACCAGCTTTCTGGATTCGGGCTTTGGCGGAGATCGGAACTCTGGCTAAGGTACTAGATTTCTCATAGTGAGGGAGAGACTGAGTCATACTAATATTTTTTGTCAAAACATTATGACGTTCTGTATTTTTTTTTGAGTAAAGGCCAAAAGTGGTCCCTAACATATGGCCGTTTTATCAATTTGGTCCTTAACATTATCTTTTTGATTATTTGGTCCCTCACAAATGAATTTTGACCCGAATCGGTCCCCCAATTAACAGATTCGTTAAAAAATAGACGGTGATTGCAAATTTGACTAAATTAAATTACTAATTGTAATTAATTACACTTAATTAAAATTCTTAATCTTAACAAAATTAAACACGCAGCATCCCTGACCAAATCGGCGACGTTCGCCTGCATCAAGCTGATCCGATCGAGATGTTTCATTTGGGGGAATTTGGGGAAAGGGGAAGCACCGCCCACGGCGGTGGGCGCTCACCGACCAAATTAACTACAATTAGTAATTTAATTTAGTCAAGTTTGCAATCACCGTCTATTTTTTAACGGATCTGTTAATAAGGGACCGATTCGGGTCAGAATTCATTTGTGAGGGACCAAATAATCAAAAAGATAATGTTAAGGACCAAATTGATAAAACAACCATATGTTAGGGACCACTTTTGGCCTTTATTCTTTTTTTTTTTTGACAATATGCAATAAAAAAAACATGCACCTCTTATTTTTCTCGATCTGAGAAAATGTTAATCCTATCTTATGTTACGGATCATTGATAAGAGTTCAATATATTACCAATTAATTATAGCAAATATTTTATTCCAGAGATAATTGATATTCCTATGTTTATTATTCGGTTTCGCATGAAAATTGGCGTGACATGTTGATGTGTCATAACATGTTAGACAAATTTGAAAACTATATTTTCGATATTTTAGATTACTCACATGATATTTATCGTTTTTACTACTAATTGATGGGGCAAAAACAGTTTGGGATTTGAAGTAGAAGTACACGGTTTTAGTCTTCGGTTTTAAACCGCTAATTTCGGGTAGAAACGTGATGCTAGCATATCCAATTTGAAATGATATTTATGATTTATCATTTTTATAAAGCTCAAGAGACATGCATTTGGCAATCTGGTGAGCCACGTCTGGTTTCGAAAAATAGATGTGGGGGTACAATTGCCATAAAATTAATAATTTAGAGTTACATATACTTCCCCGAACACAAAAAATTGGCAAGTTTTATCATTTTGGATCATTATAATGTGGACCCAACAATCCACTAACACTATTATTTTTATAATTTATGATATTATTGATAAAATAGAAATAATTAGGAGTGTAATTAATTACCATTTATTTTAAAATACTAAATATTTCGATATAAAAGAGAAAAGCTTCCAAAATAATCGTCAAGCATGGAGTTGTTGCAAGCCGATGTAATTATTTAATTCGGGGCCCCTTGACAAAGTACAAAATTATATAAAAAGACTTCCATTCATACTACTACTACTATAACAATTCTCAAGTCATTTTAAAAAAGACTAAATATGTGAATTTAAGAGGAAAAGATTCCAAATGAGCGTCAAACATAGAGTTGTTAAGAAAAGAAGTTGTTATGCCTACCAGCGATTTCAATATTTTATTCGACGCCCCTTGATACACAAGAAATTATACTAATATAAAAAGACATCCTCTCATTTTTTATAACTACTTTTTGAATTCAAAAGCAAAGGAGTTGTTGTCTTGTTAGCATTTGTAGACCCATTGCACAACACAAGCTACCATTACCAGCGCATACTATATTCAATGGCCGATCAGCTACACTCGAGGTTAACTCTTTGGTTGGATCGAGAATAAGTTGATTTCTGTGTTTTGATTTTCAATTGATTTGCGCAGGAAATATGCGGAGATTGTTTTGATTCGTCACGGCGAAACCGATTGGAATGTTGAGCGCAGAATTCAGGTACTCATGAATAAACGAATCAAGTACTCTACTAATTAATGGAAGAATGTCAAATTTTAGTGTATTTTTATTGTTATAATTAGGGGCAGCTGGATGTTGATTTAAATGATCGTGGCAGGCAGCAGGCATTTGCTGTAAGTCATGATTCTTGTAGTGAATTTGGTTTTGATAGTATTTGATTATGAGTGAGTTTGGTTGGTGAAGGTGGCCGAGCGGCTCGGAAAGGAACCTAAGCTGAATGCAGTCTATTCTTCCGACTTGAAACGAGCATTTGACACTGCTCAGATGATAGCACAAAGCTGTGGCGTGCTTAAGGTAATGTGTATTGTGCCTTGTTTAATTAATGTGTTTGTAAAGGATTGATGATCACATATGCATTGACTGTTGTGTTTTTAGGTGATTACTGATCCAGAACTGCGAGAGAGACATCTCGGGGAGCTTCAAGGCCTTCTTTTTGTTGAAGCAGATCAAATTCAGGATCCTAAATTCACTGCTTCTAGACACAATCGTGACGCAGGAGTTCCAGTACTCTCTCTTTGTTAAAATTTTAAGTGTTCAAGTTCAATTCTGGAATTTAGATAATGAATTGATAACGTGGGCAGGGTGGTGGAGAGAGTTATAACGAGGCGTACAACCGGTGCACGCGGGCTGTGCAGAGGATTGCAAATCAACACATAGGTAATGTAATGTATTGTATGGATTGGGTTAATTTGTCTTGTGTTTCTTACATAAAGAAGTTGTGAATAGCTAGCTATATTGATGGATGTAGGGGAGAGAGTGGTGGTAGTATCTCATGGGGCTGCCATAGAGGCAATCTCTAAGAAGGCACTTCCATCTGAAGATTTTAAGGGGAAGGTTCCAAATGCATCCATCAATGTTCTCCATGTCTCCTATCATGATTGGGCCATCAACTCCTGGGGCGATGTTACTCACCTCAAAAATTTAGGTGTTTAGCCAAGCTTCAAGCACCAAAAGTTCACTACTTCAACTTATTCACTCATGAGCAATAATAAGTTTACTTAAACAATCTTATTATAATTTGTCATTCCCAACCTTCTATTTTTCCTCATCAATATATCTACTTTGATGCAACGAATTGGTAGTTGTATCAATGAGCATGCATGAATCCATTTAATTTGTTGTTACCATATTAATCCTACTACACATTGCCACCGCAAACATGAAACTTCCCTCCGTCCAGGATTAAATGTACCATGTGACTGGTACGAGTTTTAAAAAATTGTTTTAATTTATGAAGAAAGATGGAGAGTAAGTGTGAGTCATACTGTTATGCACTCCCTCTGTCCCAAGGTACCAAGGTAGTAAAAACATTTATTTTAGGCACGAGAGTTAAGAAATTGATATACTAAAGGTTAAAACAGAGTGAATAAACTATGAGAGAGAAAGAGAGTAGAATATTAGAGAAAGAAAAGTTTTTGCTATATAAGGAAATGACTCAACTACCTTAAAATATCGAATAAGACTCAACTATACCTTGACGGATGGAGTATTAGTTTTATAAATAAAATGTTAGTGGAATGTGCGATGTATTATAAATGGGTCGCTCACTCTTAAAAGGACTTATAAGGGAGAGAGTTATCCATACTTATATAGACAAGTTAGGATCATCACCAAGTCGATGTGAGACAAGATTTAAGAGTTTTAACACGCCCCCTGACATGTGAACCAGAATGATCACATCAGACTTCCATGACGTCACCAAACCGAACCGGCCCGGAACCGTCACCGGCGGTTCGGAACCGTGAACCGGAACCGCGGTGGCGGTTCGGAACCGGATAGGAGTCGGCGGTTTAGGCGGGCCGGTTCAGGTTCACGGAAAATCAAGAACCGGAACCGGTGGTTCGCCGGAAACCGGCGGTTCCGAACCGCCGGTTCGGCGGTTCCGGTAGCTTTTCAGGGTTTAGGGTATAGGCATGCGGGCGTAGGCATGCCGACTAAGAGTATATATATATACTATCTATTTACATTTATAATTTATTGGTTTTTACTTCAACTTTTTTTATTTAAGTCTTTTGATTCTTTTGTAATTTCAATTTTCAACATTTGTATTTGTAATATCGACATTCACATATCGTTCAAATTTGTATGATTGTATGATTGTTTCAATAAAATTCCAATTGTTCCAACTCCAATGTCGACTTCTACTCCATTTGTCAATTGTCATTCTCGTTGTATTTATTTATTCGATAGTACAAGACTACAACTACACCTACAACTATACAATTAGTACTATACCGGAATTAAAAAAAAAAAAAAAAAATCGGCATTGAACCGGCGGTCCGAACCGGAACCGCCCCGGAACCGGCCCGGAACCGTCTGGAAACCGCCGGTTTTGAACCGGCTTGGAACCGTGACTGAACCGGAACCGGAACCGGAACCGCCTGACCCTAGGCGGGCCGGTTCAGGTTCCATATTTTTTTGAACCGGAACCGGCGGTTCCGAACCGGGAACCGGCGGTTCATGAACCGTGGTGACGTCTACTTCCATCATGTGGGTAGGCAAGAGAAGAGATAAAGAGATAAAAGGCCTTTTAAGGGGGCGTGATGGAAGTCCGATGTGTCATTTCGGCTCACACATGAGGGAGCGTGTTAGAACTATTAAATCTTGTCCCACATCGACTTGGTGATGATCCTATCTCATCTATATAAGGATGGATAACCCTCCCCTTATAAGACCTTTTAAGGGATAAGTGACCAATTTCTAATACGATGCACTTACTAAAATATATTACTCCCCCGTCCCTGATTAATTGTCACTCTTTTCCATTTCGGTCTGTTCATCAATAATTGTCACCCACTTAACTCACATTTTATTATAAAATTAATAAAAAGTGGGCCACACATTCCACTAATTTTTATAACCAACATTTCTTTACATTTCTTAAAACTCGTGTCCGATCAAAGAGTGATAATTAATCGGGGACGGAGGGAGTACATGATACATAATTTATTGCTAGTTTGAAGTTTTAAGGTATGATTTCATCGATGTTGCTTATTGATTGAATGGTGGCGATTGATTATGAGTCTATGACAAATCAATATCCATACCGAAGAAATTGTGCAAACATATTCCAACATTAAGTACTGAAATTTTCAGTTCGTAGAAGTTGAGTAAGATAATCGCAAATGAGGGGTGCAAAATAAAATGTGCAAATTAATTTTTTTTTATATGCTACGTTAACGTGATGTCAAAATTTTACTCCATAACTAATCCTCGTAACTAAATCATTTTGAACTTATATTAGCATTTCATAAATAATTTTTTTATATTAATCCGTTAATTAAAGGGGAATGAGAAAGAACCGAGTAATGCGTTCTCATGTTAGAAACGCTATGTTTTCGGATGTTTTCTACTTTTCTTTAGGTTTTTACATCGTACTTTTTTAAATCTATATAATTTGACGTAGCATTCTCATTTACATATTGGAATTAAAAATATAAAGGAAACTAAATTGAACTTCAAATAATTTAAAGTATAAATTTTACTTAATTTGATTTTTTTATCAAAAGACTTAAAATATAAAGTACTTTAATGTTTAATATTTATTTTGAAATAAATTAAAATTTAATAACCAATTTGATATAAATATTGTACTCCACTTATGATAATTGTTCAAAATTTTGCGTTATAAATTTATATACATTTATTTATGAATATTTTGAATTTATATTTCATATCGGTAAGTGTTTCCCGCAAGTGGAATTCTTTGGGAGTTTGAATGGCTGTCGACAAATCCAATAAACCGATCATCGTCGATATCTCTTCTTCCGACGAATCAAATTCGCCTCCTTCCGATTCTGATTTCGACGCCACTGAAGTGATTAGTTCGTCTACTTCCTGGTATTTTTCGCTATTTTTCCTTTTGATGGTCAGTGCAGATGCTATATTGCATACATTACCTTTTTGGATAGGTTTTGCGATTGTCGTATTTCCTTTTGTGATTTTCTTCCTACTCTTGCCTCAGCGATGATGTTATTGATGATGATTTTGATTGGAGAGAGGGGAATTATTCACAAGATGAAGACAAGGCTAAACTCCGGGGATATGACGATAAACCTAATGCGGAGTCCATGTACAACAAGGTCATTCATTTTATTCGAGGTTTGTGATGTTTTGTTTCCTTTTTATGATTTAGAAATTGTAATGTCACTTGTGAAGTTATAAATCGAGGATAGTTGAAATTATAAATAGACAAAAATTGTAAATGATACGAGTTTTAATGCGCAATAGGTAAAGTAAGAGAGGGAGGGAAAAGATGGTGGAAATAGTGTTAGTAGATTGTGGGGTCCAGATTTAGATTGATGTGTAGGGTAGGTTGGTTTTTGTTTAAAGCTTTTCATATTTAGAATTGGTCTGATTTTAGTGGACGGAAAAAAAATGGTAAAATTAGTCTATTTCTGGTGGACGGAGGTAGTATGTGATGAGAAAATGTGGTTTATTGGTTGTGTTTTCTGTAGGGAGAAGTGATATGCAAGAACTAAGATTGGACGAATGTAAAGCCTACCTTCGAAGGCATAATTTGAGGCTATCGGGGAATAAAGAAGAGTGCATAGCAAGGATCGAGGAGCACTCGAAGTTAGTTTTATATCTCAAAGCATTCTCGATTGTTTGTTGAGTCTTTTTTCGTGTTAGTGATTTTTTTTTAAAAAAATTTGCTGTGCTTTTAACATTTGAATGAGCAGGTAGGTTATGCCCGATTGCATCTTTGGCATATCCCATCCTTGGAACCTCTCGCCTTTCGTTTCTTTGATAGTATAGGGCCATGTTATGAAGATAAAGACCATTTCAAGGAAAATTTAGGCTTTTTCTGCAGTCTGTTTTCCTAATTTACCCTATAAGAAAGAATGAGAAACTAGGCATGAGAAGGATTAGATTAAAATGCTTAAATGAGTTAAACTCTTTCGTATAAGACATCTTCTATTAGGTTAGATGCATAAAAATCGTTCAGTTGGAGATAGATAAGTATCTCACTTGAATTTGAATCATATGAAATGAATGTTGCAGCAGAAGGAACACATAAAACTAGATTTGATTCTCTTGGTCTTCTGTGAAGAGCTTTCCCAAGGCCTTTTGTGTATAACGAGGCTTTTGACATTGGTTGAAGAGGATTGATCCTATATGTGGTTGTTGCTCTTCCTTATATCTGCCATATTTATATCATCCACTCTTGTTCAGAGGGTGAGTTATCCTTCAATAGAATGATAAGACATGGAGTAAGCTATTCTTAGAAATATTCTCAAAATTAAGCTAGGGGTTTTCTTTTAGCTAAACTGTACACAGATTGTCAAGTCTAACTCATGTGTAGGCTGTTTTATCTCTGCCTTATTTTTGAAATGCAGAAAATGAACAAATTTAAATGGGGCATTTTGAAATTTTCTTCCCAAGGCCTATTTGAACCATCTCATTCTTCTTTTTAAAGTTTTGAATTAGAGCTTTTCTACAGTATGAATATGTGAAGGTTCTGTGGTATCTTATGACACAAATACTGATGATTATGTACCTTTTGTCCAATAACTACCAACAGGAAAACAAAACCAAGCACTACTAACATTCATGTTTCCTCAGAAAAACAAACTACAGTACAATTGTGCCTACATGTGCACACTTTTGGACATACCCAGAGTTAAAAAACACATTTGTTAAATGCATATTGTCATTTTCGATTCGTGGTTGGCACCTTGGAGTTTGAGCTTATTGAAATACTTCAAGTATTATTAATGCTTGCATCTCTATATTATCCATGATTTAGTTTCTGTTTGGTTTTGAAGAATAATCCAGCATGAATTTTCTTCACAGGTTGAAAGATGGAAGTGGTGAAGTATTCTATCCCCGAAGATCATTTATCATTAACTGCACCGGTACTTCTTCTCAACCCGTACATTTTTCTGACTTATCTGGAAACTTGTTCTATCTGATTTAATTCACATTTAATTCACACTTTGCTGAATTTCTTCTTTGCAGGTGATGTATGCCAGGGAGATACTGTTTTATTCCATCAGAAAGTACATCGAATGTATTCAATCGTAATTTAAATGCTGTTCTTAATGGTTTGTTCAATTTGATCTGTGTTGATGCATGCATTTCTTGGAACAGGTCCGGCAAAGGCGCAAGAAACAGAACTACAGGAAGGAGGACTGTTGCTGGGAGGGTTATCAAGGAAAGTTATGGCGCTACTAGACAACAACACACTTTCACGGTAAAACTACTTTTGATTGGTTGAGTTGTGAGGGATGGTAAATGAAGGAGGTCAATCGCGGTGAAATTACCTTTATCTTTTTGTGATCTTCATTTTCCTTTCCGCTAATACACTTCTGTCCCTTCCTTTTTCAAATGAAGCCAGGTCGAAGTGCTCTGGAGCCGAGGGGATAAGAAACTAGATCCTCTGTTCCCTTTACTCGTTAAAGGCCGCAACCTCTACAGAATGAAAACATTCAGACAGGTGACTCACATTAACATAGCAACATTACATCCTCTAGATGGAAATCTATCTTTAATCTTCTATATCTCATCTTTATGCTATTGATGCATCAGCCTTGGAAGAATGAAAAAGAAAGAGTGAAGTTCTTTCTGAAAAGCACAGACGAGGAGACGCAGCAAGAGCTGTTAGAGCTACGAGGAGGAACGAGTCATTAGCATTAAAAGGTTAGCATTGCTAGGAAGAAGAAAAAATTTGCTTTTTATTTTTCACAATTTGTCATTGCAGCTGTTTCGTTCGTTTAGGTCCATCCAAAACAAGGGAGACAAGTCGCGGGAAGAACTCTCGAAATGCACACAGGGATTCGGTGAAAAGCAAAGAAAGGCACCATTTCGCTCGTGTTAGTACAAAACAAAATGCAGGTTCAAGAGGGTCTGCACCTCACAGAAGACATCACTACTCTCCCAACCATAGTAGACAATCTCCATCTCCATATTATCAGGAACCAGCGCAAACATTTTTCCCAACAGAACCGCATAACTTCTACTCTCGTGGAGGTTTTTCGTCTATAACTGGATTCCCCTACTCCTGGCCCCTTCCCTACTGAAGCAAGAATGTACATGAAGCAGCAAGTTTTATAATATGCCCGAATATGGAAGGTTTCCACCAAGATTTCTATTAGTGCAGTATGTGTGTTTAAAAAAAGTTGATGTTATTTAATTTATGCCAATTCATGCATGTCATGACCACATAGCATTTACGTTATCTCTTTATGAAAAGTTGATGCTATTATAAGTATGCATTGGTAAATTGATGCTTCTATGCAATACTGTGTTGATGATAGGGGTGGATGTAGAAAAAAAATTAATTAGGGGCTATTTTTTACAAAAGATTGTTGCAAGTTTTATTTTTAGGTGATTAAAAGATGAAATAAGAGTTTGCATAAAATGTGAAAAATTTAATTTCACTATCAAAAAAAAGATTTGAAATGTAATTATGGTAGAAGTTTAAGCCCCCTACCATTAAGGCTAGTTTTAGCAAATAGTTGTGGTGTGCTGATCTGGTGTTCCATCTGCATGTATTCTAGTCTACAAATTATACAATACCTGTCCAATAAAAATATAAATTATTTCCACTTTTTGCCATTTTTTAAAATTATAAACTTTTGAATCGATATATTTTAGGACGGCGAACCCTACAATTCATTAATACTATTTTCACTACTTTTTCTCTTCCTCTCATTTTTCTCTTTCTCTCTTATTTTACCAATTCTTCTCTCTTATTTTATTAATTACGTATTAAAACTTATGTCATTTTAAATTTTTTTATTAAGGATGTAGGTATGGAGGTAGTATTAGAAAAATATATACTTGAAGCTATAAGCATGCCAAAATTAGATACTATTAATATGTTAGTGGCATTTGATATAAGATAATTGGCCTATAAAATGAACACAGTATCACGACTGTTTCAAGGGACCCAAGAATTTCACTGAATTATTTCTGATAATCTATGTTGAAAGGTATGCTATGTGCAAACTTTAAATGCATGTGCACAATGAGAGGAAATGAACTTTTGATTGATGCAAAAGTGTGACCAATCGACACATCCGGCCTACGTGTACTCCATAATAACCCAATAATTCTTCTTTTCTTTTACTTTTCATTTCAATTAATACAACTTCCCATGCAACCATCTTCATTGATTTTATCAAATTTATTTCAAGCTGTAAGTTTTATCAATGATCTCTCCCTCTTTTGTCTTCCATATTTTTGAGTAAGATAAATTAAAAATTCCATATTCTTGAGTACGATAAATTAAAAAGAAAAGGTAAACATTTTAAATAAAATAAATGAAATATTAATCCTATAATTTATCAATTCAATCCCCATTTTCAAATTTACATTAATTTTATCAGTCACTCATCACTTTGTTTTTAATTTATTTCAAAGATGTTACAATTTCCCTATTAAAAAATTATCATAAAATACATCCGTATACAATTTTTTTTCTTCATGAATATTCCAATTATCTTTCTCCCTCTACTTAAAAACACAAAACATTAAAATGTTACTACATCTTTAACGGGACAAACGTGCTAGAGTAGGCCATTTCCTTGACACATCATGTAATGACTCAATTATTAAAATGAAATTCTGTAAATAGAATTGATACAAGTCGAAAAGCTTAATATATAATGGATAGTAAAGAGTCGAATAGATTAGATTATAACATTCATAGATCTTATAATTGATATATAAGTGATCTAATAAATAAAGATTGGAGTAGATTACACCATTAACGAATCAATCATTTTAAATAAAAAATTTGTTCGGACAAAATCGCAAAAAAGATAATTGTACTACTCCTCACATCTCTTTATTTTGATTTGACTTGGTTTAGGTTTAAATAATGTGAATGAAGATAGTTATAAAATGTCAATGGAGTATGAATTACATTTTTTTATAGTATTAATTGTAGTTGGCGAATAAAAGTCCTATTTTTCCATTTTAGTTCGTATGTGAATAGGAGATCCGGTTCACTTTTACGATAAATGGTAATAAGGTCTCACCTTCCACTAACTCATTCCACTCCATTCCACTAACTTTACTCCATCAACTTTTCTTAATATTTCTTAAAATTCGTGCCATTATAAATGAGACTCTAAATAAAATAAGTTAATAATAGTTATTAGATTTATAATATAATAAAAATAAAATAATTTAATGAAATATTAAACTCATATATTAAAACAAGTGAAACATCTTAAAATGAATGAATGGAATGTGGTAGAGAGATAATACACGCCCATGTGAATATGTGAAGCATCGACATAATAGGGGCCCACCGCATTCAAAATGACGGCTCTTGCTCTTTTATTGCATCCCAATTATTCTATTCTTTCCCCGCACACTAAATTCCACCAACATCAATAGGAGTAGCATTTTTGGGCAACATCAGTGAAAGGAAACACCAAATGTGAACATTTTAAGGAATTAGTTTAGATAATTGATTTATATTACTATGATGCATGATTATCAGTCCCTTTCATCTATCTCGTAAAAATAAAAATAAAGATATTTAGAATGATACAGATTTTAATTATAATTGATAACATAAGAAAGAAATAAAAAGAAAATTATTAAAATATATTACTAGAAAATAGAATCCACCATATTAAAGTAAAGAAGTTATAAAAATAGAAAAAAATTATTTTTATGAGACAAAAAAATAAATAAAATAGTCTCTATTTCGAAAAATTAAAACCATTGTGGCACATCAAATTGTCCAAGTGGGACACGCCAAACTTAAACTGGCCCAAATGTCATTTTGGTCGCACCAAGTGCACTCTACATTGCTGTTCATCCCAAATAAAATTTGATTGTATGTAAACTTAAAATATTTGTAAACGATATTGATTTTTGTTACTGTCTACTTATTCCACGTCTAAATGCTTCATATGATTAAATATGCGATTAATTCAACAATGACGCAATAGGGCTATAGAAAGCATGAACTAGTATTTCATCCTTATATTCTTTCCCTTTAGCAATATATATAGTGCATAAACATATGTAATTTGATTAGATATAACTGAAACAAAGAGGGACCAATGTGGGGATCCATCCAATAATTGCAACCCACAAAAAGGCAAATTGTAAAGAAAAGTGGTCAAAAAGTGGAATCAGAAATTGCGTGTACTGTATTTGAACACGACTGCCTCTTTAGGCCACCCACTTCCCTCTATATAAACCCAAACTTAGAAACAAATTACTAAAGTAGAAAAATACTTAATTTCACAAATCAAGGCCAGGCAACACGACACCCATAGATGAATTACATTGGAATAGACATTTGGAATTGGATGAATTAATGGTAATGCAAATAGAAGTAACAAGAGCATATACTCCTCCATATAATTTGATTTTGGTTTAGAATAGCCTTGGGCCGCCCGGGCGGAGGTCTATCTCTTGTGTCCATGTCGATCTATCTTGAACGTGTAATTGCCAATAGGTTTGAGCCACCACGTCTGGATCCATCATACCTCCTCCAGACGTTGATGACAATGCATTCCTACCATTTAGTAAATAATCCAAACAATCTTTGTATAAGTAAATGGAGTATATAAAAATTTAAGAAGCCTAGCTAACGAAGTTAATCATGAATTCCATCCATATACCTCATATGTACAAAGTGTTATCCACAAAGTTGCATCTTATCCAAAATAAAAATAGAATGTTGTACTATTGCAAGTTGGTAAGTGAAAAAGATTCCGGCGGATTCCTACAACAAGAATCTTTCATGGTGCTAGCTGGTCATTGGCAGGCAGTTACTCCCTCCGTCCCGGATAATTCGGGTCACTTTGACCGGGCACGGGTTTTAAGAATTGTAATGAAAATTGGGTTGAAAAAGTTAGTGGAATGTGAGTCCTACCTTTATATATTAGTTTTATAATAAAATGTGAGTAGGAATGAGTTAGTGGAATATGAGGTCCACTACCAAAAATGGTAAAAGTGAAGTGGGACAAATTATGTGGGACGAACCAAAATGTAAAACTGGGACGAATCATCTGGGACGGAGGGAGTATTTGATATACATTCTCTATCGTTATCATTCACATTTACTCTACTTAATTATCAAACTAAAAAAAAGCATTCAAGGATCCATTTTGGTTTAACCTAAAATTTATTACCATATGAATCTTACTCTTTTTTTAAAAGAAGAGGAATCTGTCACCCTTCCTAATTCCATACTGATTTATAGACACTTTGAATGTGACAGAACAATTAAATTTAAAAATAACTCCATATATAATTCGGCACGATCTCAAGTAACATTTTTAATCAGAATATGAGATTCGAACCTAGGTGCAGCCGACGTGGGTGGGCCAATCACGCCGTCGATGATGACATGAGCTACATGAATTCCCAATGGCTGGAACTCTCGCGCCAAGCATTGCGATAAGCCCCTCATAGCAAATTTCCCACAACCTATTATAAAATGTAATTAATTTGTTAAAAACCATTACTATTACTATTTCAATATAACAGGAAAAAATAGTGAAATTAATTCCATACACAAATCAGGATAACCGGCAATGCCGTTGAGCGACGCCGCGCAGCCGGTGAATAGAATCGTCCCTCTCCCCCTCTCCACCATCCCCGGGATCACCTGATTCCAACACGTGTCCGCAGAAATCGCTAATCATTGCTCAATCATATTTCAACTAAGATTGCCTCACACATAATTTAATAATAATAAAAAAATAACGATGAGACAGAGACAATCTCATCGTTATTTTTTAATTTAATTCACCTGCTGGGCGCAGTGGAATGCGCCAACAGAGGAGACAGCAAGCGACTTCTCGAAACTGTCGAGTCGGATGTCGGCGAAGGCGGTGGGGGCCCACGACGAGGCCGGGTTGTAGGCGTTGTAGACCAGAACCTCGACGAATCCGAGCGAGAGGACGCCCTCGAACGCCTCCTTCACGCTCCGCGTCTCCGAGCAGTCGATGCGGATTGCGAACACTTGCGCCTTCTCCTCCCGCGCTATCTCGTCCGCGAATCTCGACAGCCTTCCTGCGCGCGCACCAGATATACTTATTCACTCATTACATTACAATAAAAATAAAATAAAAAGAACGCATTCGTCGAATTAGCGACGGACCGAGATCGCGGGCGAGAATAGCGACGGTATAGCCTTCGTGGGCGAATTTGCGGGCGACAGAGCGCCCGAGCTTTCCGCCCACGCCGACTATCGCAGCGATGCCTCGCGGGGAGGGGGAGCTGCCCATGTTCCGCATCTTCTCCTCTGTCTCTCTTTTATCTTAATTTAATGTTTGTTTTGTAAGGAGAAAGGGAGAGGGGTGTGATTTATCTAAAAATGGAATCTACTATTTAATTAAAAAATCAAATGCAAAGGCGGTCGGATGTTTATTGAGTTTGTGTCTTTTCTTTTTCTCCTCTTTTTGGAGCGAATGATTGCATCTCACTGGAGATTCAGTGGTATTAATTCTATACTGTCGATTATGATTGCACAATAGACTTTTGTCTCTCTGCTCACTCAATGCTCTCTCTCTCGAAGCTTCCCTCCACGTCACCATCAATAGCGACACCAGTTTGTTTTGCAACTTTGCTAATTTCAATCTCCCAACAACTAATGTGTTGATGTTTACATTACAATCTATCTTCCAATAAAAGTAAAGAGTGAACTACATAAACGGTACCTGATCTTTCACTTTCGCACATAAATGGTATCTGATCTTTATTTTATATCGTTTTTGGTACCCCATGACAAAAATAACCCTAGGTACTAAATATGTGATTTTTTTATTATGGAGAATATTTTTGAAAATTTCAATCAAATAGAACCAAATATGTAATTTTTTTTTCTTTAGTTTATTCTTCTTTCTTTTTTTCTTCATTTTCTTCCTTTTTTGTAGTATTTTATCTTCCTTTCTTCTTTCTTTTTCCCTTAGTTTATGTTTTCTCTTTTTCTTCTTTCTTTTTAGTGTTTTATACATATATCTAATTGCATTCATAATATAAATCGATAACAAAACACCTAATTAAATTAATTATTTAAAATAATTAAATTAATTGAATATTTAATTAAATTATTTATACTCATTTTAGGGTTGAAACACCTAACTAAAAATATTCAACTCTTTATCATTATGAATACAATTCACAATTTTAAATTTTGACTAAGACTATATTGATTAGCTATTAATTTAATATAAAATAATTATTATTATTTATTAAATATTACTAGTTTTTACTATTATAATAGTAATATTATTATAATAATTAAATATAATTATAACTATAATTATGATTAAATATATATTAAAAAATAAATTAATTGTTAATTTATAATATCAAAATAATAATATTAATATTGATTAATAATAATAGTACTATAAATAGTGAGGAGAATGAGAGAATGTATCATAATATCACTTTTGGTACTAGTTTTGTCAATGCCCAAAATACCCTTTATGACATAAATGGAAAAATGAATTTGTTTAGGGGGTATTTTGGGATGAAAATTACATCAGATACCAAAAATGTGATTAATAGGTACCAAAAACGATATAAAATAAAGATCAAGTACCATTTATGTGCGAAAGTGAAAGATCGGGTAGCGTTTATGTAATTCACTCAAAAGTAAAACCCACAACTAGCAATTTGTTTTTCAATCAACTTAACATACGAAATGGGATGACATTTAAATTTTTGTGATAATAGTTATTTAAATTATGAAGTTTGATTAAATTTTAGACCATCAATGAATTTTAAAATTTTAATATTAAATCGAGAAGTTTCAAAATTTTAAAATAAAATAATAAAAATAGTAGTAAGAAAATAAAGAAATATAAAAAAACTTATTTTAATAAAACGCACGACAATTTGTACATGGAAGAACCAATTGATTATTGAATATAAATGAAACCATGTGATTTAACATAGAGTACAATTTTAAAGATTCTGGGATTGACCGTAATTTGACTAAATTTTAGTATAGTTTAAATAACTATTCGTAGTAATTTTTAATTTTATTACCTAATTGAGTTAATTATGTGTGGAATTTATTATACAAATACCGCTACGCCCGGCCCGACATAACGTATCAACTGCATAAAGGGAGAAGCTAGTTGAGTAGAGGAATCCCTCACACAATAAACATTTTCGAAAAAATTGCTTTTACTTTATTCTCAACTCCGGCCCACTTATTGAAAGTTTTGTGCTCTCCATTCGTTTCACGTTTGATTAATTTGATGTTTGATTTGATATAAAGTTGGTTGCAATGGTTACCTAAGGAGTATTGTACACAATGGTCAATGGGTAAACAATATCGAGTATTTATAAATTGTTTATGGAAACAAACTAAAGTAAGCTATACTGTATAGCTAGTTGATCAATATGAATGAGTTGGAAAATAGTCGGCCGATTGTTATGGATAGTGATGGGGCATGTATTGGTGGTGGTTCGGTAGGCACCAATGCCCACTGTGATTAGGGCATCGGGTGATCTATATTTTAAAGCATTATGTTTTGATATTTAATGTTGCATATGTTCCACTATAAATGAGACGTTTGAGTACTGAATTTAAAAAAATTGTGTTAGTAATTTTTATATTTATCTAATGATTAGCGTACAAGATAAAAATTTAGATTCATGATTATATATAAGTTGAAAACAAGATTAAATCTTACTTGTGTTGTTTGATTCCCTCAATTGGTTGAATCCTGCAAATTGAATACACTACTATCAATGTCCATGTGTATTCCAATTCGTTGTAGGAACTATTCTGATACAATCGTTTTATAGAGAAAGCTAGGAAATCTCTGCATAAACTTTACATATGTCATTTGTGACTTTTTTGTTCACATTTTTTTCTCTCTTTTTCACGTTCTCCACAGTGGAGAATATAAACTGAAGAATGAGTAGATGAATAGTCACATGGGCTCTAGGCCAATGAGCTCACAATAGCCAACTATAATTGCATAACTCATACTATTAATCTAATTCTAACTCATTTCCTTTCATTCTTCTACTTGGATTAGCATTAGATATAATATGCAGCTCCAACTTTGTACCCTTGAGCGGATCAATAATACACATAATTTGTGACCCTTTAGGCCCCATTATCGACGACGATCTAATATAAGTCTGCACAAAACTCTTAGAGTGTGTTGGCAGTGTAGCTAGATATATGAAGGACGCTTACGTGAATTCGGAAAACTAACCTTTATACAAATTTAATAGTAATATTCTTTTATTCACGAACCACCCTTATTGAGCCTAAGATTTGCTATGCGGCATCCAAATAACTCAATCACTTGATCTCATCTTTATTAAATGACTCATTCAATCATATTCAATTACTTTAAGCGCTCGTTCGGTTAACCGCATTTGTTTTTGCGCGTAATAAAATCGCCTGGAATTAAATGTTGGAGGGGAGGGTCCATCTGGTATGTACATTTGTATTCCATAACTATATTTTTTCCATCCTCAACTTGTGGTTTCGATACGTTAACACGTCTTACGATTATTCGCAGATGTCCTGAAAAACCCCGTTGGAAGTTTAAGAAGGGGGACCGTACTCACGGATCTGGTCCCACTGGGAGGGAGAAATCTTGGCAGCGACGTTGCTAGAACTGGTTGCTCTGGGTTGGAAGTCAGAAAACAGTTTTCGGACCAACTACCTTGAAAAGTCTGAGGACAACATCCGCCAAGAATTTCCGACGTCCGAAATCAAAGGTACGCTGCATATCGTATCCAAAATCACTTCAAAGAAAACAAGCTATACAAGTTTGCGAAATATTTTGGAGAGAACCGGTGTAAGGTTTAGTTCGAACGGAGAATGCTAAGCTACTTATCACATCAATAAAATTATAAAAAAGAGATTAAACATACTTACTAGCCTATTCATATCTTCTTCTTCTTCTTCTTCTTCTTCTTCTTCTTCAACTTCTTCTTCTTCTTCTTCTTCTTCTTCTTCTTCTTCTTCTTCTTCTTCTTCTTCTTCTTCTTCTTCTTCTTCTTCTTCTTCTTCTTCTTCTTCTTCTTCAATTTCACATCAAAAATCCACCTCTTATGTATATATGTGTGACTTCAAACAAAACTAAAACTAAGAAATGGGGAGCAAAACAAGAATAACAAGAAAAAAAGGAGTGATTGAATGTTGATGAGTGGCAATTAAGGAGGAAACAAATACCATAACAAGAAAATGAAAATAAATATGGATGGTAAATGAAAGGGACAACACAGAATAACAAAATGACCCATTCATCTAGCTCTTATTTAACCGTATAAATTGAAAAAAAGATGGTTGAAAACTATTATGATTAGGGTGAAACGTGAAATCGGTTTAATCCCAAGAATTAGTAATCACTTCCGTGATTTTCTATTGTACGGGTATTTGCCACCGACACTAACGGCAATTCATTTTTCTTAATATTGTTTCCTTTCTGGCGTAATAAAGTAATGTAACAAGTAGGGATGTCAATCCACCCCCAAACCCGTGGGTCGGCCCGAATAGACCGATAAAGTTAGGGCTATAATTTTATAACTTGAATACTGAATGGGCTAAATGGGTTAGCCCAAATGGGTTGGTGGGTTAATGGGTTGGCCCGACGGGTTGCAGCTTTTAATTAAAAACTATTATTTTTAGGGATTTTTTTATATTTTTAAATTTCATGTATCGCAATCATTAGTTTTCTTCAATATTCATTCTATACTTTTCTACTCGATTTCACACTATCAACTTTCAAGTTTTACCCCGACTCATTATTCCATAGTCCTATCATCTGCCACTACTGTCTTCACCACCACCAAAGTCAGTCAAGACAAAATTAAGAACTAACCCATCAAAATCTTAATGTACTGCGAATTTATCATTTTAATAATGATTCTTGTAACATATGATTTTAATTTCATAAAGAATTAATTATGAACAATGCCAAAATAATGACACGAACACAAGCTTTCATGAAAAACAAGCTATACAAGTTTGTGAAATATTTTGGAGAGAACTGGCGTAAGGTTTAGTTCGAAAGGAGATTACAAAATTGACATCGACGATGAACAGTGGGAGCATGTTGTTAAGGTGATTCTATGTCGATTACCACATGTATACTATATTTGTATTGTTTATTTGCTTATGGTTGCTTTGTTTTGGTTTTTAAAATTGACCCTAAAGCGAAATTCATACGCTAGTCATGCCTAACGGTGTTGGGTGGACAGTCCGAATCCTTCGTTTGGAGAACGGTTCTCGCTTTCAGACCGGTTGGAGAGAGTTTGTTGGTGACAATCTATTCAAACCCGGTGACTTTCTAACATTCACCCTAGTTGATGTTGGCACATTCCACATCAAGAGATACGCCGTTCGCATAGGCGTTCCTCCTTTGACTGAAGGTGAAGGTGAAGGTTAATCTTTTAATGTTGTTAATGTAGATACGTTTATTACTTGATTATGATATGCGATGTTCCCAAATTGAATAGATTATGCCTACGACCCAATGACGACACTCAATTAACTGTTGACGAAACCAACGACAATTACCAGCCATCAGATATAGACATGGAATCATCTAACGATTCAGGTTATGAGGATGACGCGCTTGACTTGGACAGTAGACCAACTTTTACTGTTACGATTACGGCATCCCACTTTGCCCGCACTTTAGAGATGCCAGTCGGATTTTAGCTTCGTCATATCCGCATGGGTGCACCCTAAGCACCGGTGTATTTCCTCACCGAATAGAACAGGTGGATACTTACACTCATGCATAGCACCTCAAAATTTGGATGAAACATGAGTGGAAATGATTCAGGCGTGGAATGGGCTTGTAGTCGGGGGTTCGTTGTCATTTCACATTGGTGAATCCCGATGAGGTCACTTTTTATGTGTTGGTTGAGAATGCATAAGGTGTTCGTATGGTTTCGTGTGTCGTAGCAGTAGTGTGCTGCCAAGGTTATGTGTTTGTTATGTGTTGTTGTGTAATCGTCGCGGTAACCGCTTTTGTTAAGGAATTTTGCATGTTACTTGTTTGTCCGTTTAATGCGTCGTGTGATGTATCAATATTGAGTAATTCGAATCCTCTTTAAGCTCTGATGATATCATAACGCGATTGTGTTGGAAATTTTGTGTTCAACCATTGTCTTTTTTACATAGCATTGTCTTCTAACAAATCGCATAGCATTGTCCTCTAACTAAATCACATAGTACTTGTGCGCAAATATCATACTAGTTTGCCGATTAAAAATCCAAGTAGGACAACTACACCAAGTAGTACAGTCGAAGGTACCACAAAATCCACATCATTACGGCCACACCAAAGCTGACACCGAACATCGTGGTAGGTAGAAGCATCAGAACTTGGTTCCTGATAACGAACAGGGCTACTCTTATTAGAGGAAAGTCCTGCCGTAGGCATCTCTTGGAGTCTAGTTTTTTCATCGCACTACTTGAACGATCCATGGTGATCCCCATTAACTAGGCACTTGTAGTAGTACTTACCCGCATGCTTGGCTGTTTTGCCGGCACACCGCAATACCATCCTGCCGTTACCACAAGCGCATAGCAGTGTATACACTCTGTGTTGCATTATGTGTTATCGTATTAGCTGCAAACAACCATTCATAAAAAATTGTTATAACAGAGACCGCACAAAAGGGTGTTAAGACGTTATATGAAAAACGCAATTTAAGTTTAACAATGTCAAGAAGAGTGCCTAATTCATTTAAAAACAGTCGCATCAAACACGTTGTCTGTGGAGCTACATTGCGTTGGTCAAATCATCTCGAAATTGCGTCTATTCAGTCGATGGTTCCACATGATCAACAGACTCGGCTCCGTCTATGTCGGGAAGGTTGGAGTTTTAGTCAATATTCGAAGGAATCTGAGATTCGATGGGGTCATTAGGCATCTATCGTCATATGAAATTATGCAATTGGAAACATGTCATTATTAACCGTATCTGAGTTTTGATATGTTAGTAAGATGCATAACGTAGGATGCCTCAATGCATCTTCAACACAACAAACGCGCACTCGATTACATTTTTCGCTTTAGTATGGCGAATGTTAAGAAGCTCTTTTGGATTCTGCAGTTCCGCATTACCAGGACCCCACTCCTTCAGCTGGTAACGTACTCCTTTGTAAGGCGTCAATAATTCGTTTTTATTTGTCTAGCCATTGTCACATAGGTATTAACATCCTGTGAGGAGCACACGCTATAGTTAACAGATAAAGGGGACGCCTTGACTGACTATGTATAATCTTGAATGGCATAAATACCGACCTTGCGGGACCCTTAACCCTTCTCCTTGTGTAACAGCATCACGCAACACCCGAGAATCCCCAGCCGAACCCTCCCACCCAGGGAGGACAAACACAAACTGCATGTCCCGATCGCAAACCACCAAAGTATCCATTGCAATTTGACCTTTGCGCGTACAATAACGTGTCTTGTCCGTATTACTCACCAATACGTTGATGTGCGTACCGTCAAGCGCCCCGAGACAGCCCTGGCATATCAAGGTAAACAAATTTCATTACAATGTACGCTGACAATAATATGTACCCATCGATCGACATGGACTCATGCACACAACACACCTTGAACCATTTCTAGCGGTAATCTAAACAATCAGCCGTTACCGCCTCAAGTGTGGACAACAATATCCCATGAAGGCTGAGTACAACTGCCAAAACTTTGTTCACGTAATGGGAAACCGTGGATCCCAACCGCGAGAACTGGAACTTCACCACACGATTTTTCGTATGATGTGCCAACACAGTAACGAACATCGCTACTTGTTATACCACACCAACACACTTTCTAGTACCCAAACCGCACCGGCGTGATAGAACACGGCATAGTCGGCCAAAGGTGTTCCGGTCCATATTGTAGTCAGTGACATTTAGCAACCGATCCAGTTGTTTGACTTGCATAGGCATCTTATTTTGTACACCACAACACCGTGCGTTCTCGAGAATAACGCGTCGCTTCCGGCCAGCGGCGGATCTAGGTGGGGTCGGCCGACCCCATCACTGAGCAAGTTATGAGCGGTGAGGCGATGACTACGTCTGGAATATGGAGGCGACACAGTGGATGTAGTCACCGTGAATGAAGAGAGGAGAAGAAGAAGCTTTTTTCTGTTAATGGTTATTCATAAGGCTAATTTCATGCATTGGTTATGGGGTTAAATCAACGAATTTCTGGGTCTAACACAGCTTTTAAGTCAGGTGTGGAGAAGAAATCGCCAGATCCAGGAAGGAAGGAAGAAAATCACCTGGTAAAGGAGTTTGGCAAGAAAGTGAGCAGAAAAGGAAAAAATTGCCAGACGGAGGAGATTGTTAGATGGAGGGCAAAGAAGGAAATTCAAGAAGATTCTAGAAGATCACCTCCACGAATATAAATAAAGAGCACGCAACACACATGGATCATCATCTCTCTCACATTTTGCTCTTAGCTCACTTTTACACAATTTTATATACACTTGGGGGATATCGGAAATTCATGGGGTTGGGGTTCATCTTTTGATTTGCTGTTGTGTACCACCGTCTCCACGTGGGGCGAAGAAATAATTTACCGCTTTCATTTTTAATTTCTACTTTGAATTTTCCTGAGTCTTCGCTGTTCGAAGCTCGACGTTTATTTTGTTGCTGAAACCTTGTTGAATTTTGAATCATTTGGCTATGGAAGTTTATGTTCTGTATTAGTTCTATATTTGTGATGATTGTTGCTTTACTTCGGATGCTTTTCGCACTTGATTCGTTTTGTTGAAGTTGGATTGTGTTGGAATTGTAGTTGATCGGGTGAATCTGGTTAGATCGGAGTAATCGGAGATAAGAATTGCTGTGGTTTGTTGTGGATGCCTTGGATCCGGAGCGGATGAAGCATCCGGTGTTAGATCTGTTGAATTCTGCATGGTTATGGGTTTTTAGTTACTGCTTCTAGTTTACTTCGTCTAGCTATTGTAGATCTGAACATTTTCCGGTGATCTGTGTTTTTCCAACGTCCGAATCGTCATGTTCTGTTTCAATCTGAGTTGTTGCTATGTTCTTGTGACATCCATGACCCAAAATATACATATTTACATGTTTACATGTTTTTATTTTCATTTGCATGATAGTATATTGAGTGAATATCATATAATATAATATTTAATTATTTATGATAACTAAAAATAAGTATGTATAGTATACATATGTACGAAAATTATGTGTAGTCATTTAGCACTGATTAGATACAAACCTATATGTCATATATTTTAATCACTAGATATTATTGTGATGCTATGTACATTTGTTTGTTTATAAATGCAAAGTCAGTATTATCATAAATTATTTGTTAGAATGTATGTGTAACATATATTTGTGTAATAACCGATAAATGTACATTAAATATTTAACTATATAATTGTTGTTATGTGTGTGCATGGATTACTGTGAAATTATTTACTTATAATTATCCTAATAGTTTGTAAAGAAATACTAGTAAAATTCTTGTGAAGGGCACGTGTGATGAGTATAAGCAAAGTTTTCTTTTTCAGCTTAGTCATAGACTTAAGTCAGCAAGAAGAGCAAATTGCACATATATGTAAATGATATATTAGGATGGCGGTAGAAACAAAAGTTCTCAGAGAAAAAAAAAATAAAGGGGGAAAATGAGAGCTATACAAATGGAAATAGATTGAAGATGCAGAGGGTAGATTAGTAGATGGAATCAAAGATCAATTAGATAACCTATCGTATCCAAGTGTGTATAAATCACACTTTTAATTTTACATGTGTTATATGGTTGATTTCTATGTGTTAAGTAAAGTGAATAATTGGATTATATGGTGTGATGCTGATATGATATGTGTTTAATTGTGATGATGGGGATATATGTTTGGTGCAATAAATATATTAATAGTATATTAAATTGGAATTATTTAGTGGAATATGATATGGATATGTGATTGATGCAATAGATATGTTTTGCATATGGGATTGGAATTAGCTGAATCATTTGATTAAAGAGGATCTGTGATAGTCATGTCTTGGATCTGAAATCATAGTGGACATATTGGGACCTTCGGGTCAATCATAGTGGGACCTTCGGGTCAAATCATATTGGGACCTACGGGTCAAATCATAGTGGGACCTACGGGTCAAATCATAGTGGGACCTTCGGGTAAAATCATATTGGCATATTGGAAATCACGGGCAGATACCAGGCTTGAACTATCACAGAATAATAAATTGAACAGAGTGGCATATGCATATGTATATGGAATTAATTTTAATATTTGTTGATTATTGTTATATATATTGGTTAAAGAATATGTTTGATTGTTTGGGCTGTGGAATTAAAGGTAAGATTTATATACACTGAGTTGTGGCTCATATAAACCATTAATATTTTTCAGGAATAAGATATCAATGATGCGTGGGTTGATGTGAGTTACAGTTATTATAAGGGTCGGCGGCTGACGCATTTTGGCAACTTCTCTTCCTCATCATTTTTGCATGTAGATAAATGTATAGTATATAGAGGGGTGAGAGGGTCCCACTGTTTTTTAGAATGTTTTTAAATATGTAACTGATATAATATGATATAATATGTGGATTTTATGTAATTGACATGTGGATTATTTATTTTAAATTTTGAATTTAGTTATAGTAAGTGTATAAGCCATAAGGGTTGAGGTGTGACAGTTCTATTCGAGTTTATGTTTGAATCCGTTGAAGATATGAAGATGGATGTTAGTTAAATTCATAGTTAGTTATTTGCAGCTTTTCATTCGTACCTTTGTTGTTTTTGGAAATGGTCCCCACAGTTTGTGCTTCGTCTGTCTAGTCATTTTAGGAAAATTATTTACTAGGTCTGGTGAATTTCGTCGCTGAAGTGTTACTCTGTTTAAATCTCTGTTTTCATCATACCTGTTTTCGTTATATTTTCCTTTTCCTAGGTCTAGTTGTTAGAATAGATAATTTGCGCTTCCTGAGTCTAGTAGTTAAGTTCTCAACCCAAGTTTGCGTGGCAGCAACCAAACCAGTCCAAAGCCCTCTTAACTCTCATTTGCGTCCTATCTGTCTCTGAGGGTTCGACCCTTGCTTCTCTATGCTAGTTACAGTGTAGTGGGTTGAGGTATTATTATCTTTGACAGTAGGCTGAAGGTGAGTCCAACGACCGTGATCTTCTGGTTATTGAGTTCCTAGATCTTGCAGTCTAGTAAATTTCCTTGATATGAGGATTATGAATTAATTGATAAGTGCTGTGCTGGCAGCCCGACCTCTCATGACCGTGGGAGAGAGACTGACAAGTGAAAAGCAATAATTAGAAGTCATTTAGTTTTCTTTTTTCCATGTACTCTATTATTTACCAGGTAAGTTTAAATAGCTTAGCTCTCATCACTTTCTATTATAGACAATTAATTCTAATTTTAAATTCTTCTCACAATTTAGTCTTTATTTATTTATTTTAAATATACGTAGTCAAGTAGTAATTATTTTGATATCTATTTTAGCCAAATAAGATTTTGAATAATTTGTAAATTATATTTTAATAAATTATCTTATTAAACTCAGCACAGTACTTGAATTTAATGATGATAATATAAGTATCATTTTTTGATTTTTTTAAATATTTGGTTATATAATTTAACATTTTAAACATTGTTTTTATACTTTCTAAATTTTGGTAAAAAAACACTATACTCCCTCCGTCCCATAAAAATATGTGCACTTTTTCATTTTTCTTTTTTACTATAAAAATATGGGCATTTCCATTTATAGGAAGTTATCACTATTTATTACTTATATGCATCAAGTTATTTACAACTTATACCACTATTAAAATACTAATAATAATGGGATCTCACTATCCACTAACACTACTTTTACTACCTTTCTGTTAATCTTTTTTACTTTATCAATTTTGTCTTATTAAAAAAATTATTTTATTATTATTTTTGATGTTTGGTTCGAGTTCGACCCCACGATATTGAGTTCCTGGGTCCGCTATTGCTTCCGGCGACTATTACAGTTCAAATATCTATGGACTAAGGTTGTGGTTTCTATACGAAAAGGTTGTAGTATGTCCTATAACATCATGTGCAGCCCATAGTAGTTAGTACGGGAGTTTCTCATCTATACCAACATCAAATTCACCAAATAACATAACATAGATATTACTAACGATTCACCAACAAATGGCGGTCACATATAATTTAATCCAGAAAATTAAACACCCAAAACAGTAACAAACAACATACGCAAAACCCGCATACTTTTTCACCGGAGCTACTTCGACTGTGCTTGTAATGTCGTCGCGGTCTGCCGGCTGCAAGAACCAAACAGATACTCCCTCCGTCCCCCATTAGCAGTCATGGTTTGACCGGGCACGGGTTTTAAGGAAGTGTTTGAATGTGTAATAAATGGAGGTAGGTAGTGGAATGTGGGACCTCTTTGACTTTATGTGTGTAATAAATACTCCAAAAAAACAACCATTCAATGTGCAAATAAATTGTGGTGTTGTGATTAAATAAATTTGAATATATTTGAGTAATTAAAATTGTTAGTAAAATCTACTCTTAAAAAAATCAGAACTACACTGCCAGCACAATTGAGAGAACAAAGCTGCCATTCAAATTTCAAAATATAAGGAGGGAAAGCCTCCAATTCCATGGAGGGAATTTGTTCATACAAGGAGGGAAAATTTACAATGAATTTCAAACTCCAACTACTCCTATAAGTACATTCATTTCTACTCCATTCACTTCCACCAACCAAAAAAAAAAAAAAAGGAAACCTATTTAAGTGAAATACCCTCAGAAAATCTTCATCACTGGGCATATGGAGCAGGAGGTGGTCCAAGAGTTGGACCATGAGCAGGAGCAGCAGGTGCAGGGGCAAGGTGGAAGGCAGCGGATGTCATTAGCATTGAACACCCAAGAAAAAAATCTCATTGCACAGTTTCTTCTACAGCAAAGTCAAGCTGGAGTGCTGCCAAGAGGTTCATTTACAGAGGCAGCCAAAAGATTCAACATCCATACAAGGACAACAATGAGAATTTGGGATATCAGCAAGCAACAAATGGACAGAGGGGAACCTGTTATGATGAAAGGCAAAGCAACAGGTTATCAACACAAAGATACTCATGCTGGATACAAAAAAGTATAGAAAACTGTCCATGCTTGAGAGATCAACAATAAGAAAGGTTGCTTCTAAGATGGAGGTAAGCAAGACAGCAATTGGTAGATTTATTAAGAATAATGAGCTGAGACCTCATACAAATGCTATCAAGCCTACATTGACTGAAGCCAACAAAATTGCAAGGATGAAATGGTGTCTTGCTCATGTTCAGCCAACATTGGCTGAAGGTAAACTTCTTTACCATTCATTGCACAATATTGTTCATATTGATGAGAAATGGTTCTACATGACCAAGACATCAGATAGATACTACCTTTTGCCGGATGAGGATGAGCCTTATAGGTCCTGTAAGTCCAAGAGATTCATCACTAAAGTGATGTTCATGGCTGCTGTGTGTAGGCCACTTATTGGCAGTGATGGGGAAATCATATTTGATGGTAAAATAGGATTATTCCCATTCACAGAGCAAGTACCAGCTCAAAGAAGTTCAAAGAACAGGCCAAAAGGGACACTAGAGACAAAGCCAATTCAATCAGTGAATAAGGAAGTCATGACAGCATGTCTCATAAACCAGGTATGCCATTTTTTTCTGTCATTAAAGCTATCAGACATTTTTTATGTCATCACTTAGTCATACACACACATCATTCACAGATTGTACCAACAATCAAGGCCAAATGGCCAGCCAATGCAAGCAAGAAGATTTACATCCAACAAGATAGTGCCAAACCTCACCTAAGAGCTGCTGACCAACAGTTTGAGGAGATTACTAGTACTGATGGGTTTGAATTCCATCTAATTAGTCAACCAGCCAACTCCCAGACACAAATATATTAGACCTTGGGTATTTTAGGGCAATACAATCACTTCAAGATGACAAAATAGCCACCAATGTAGATGACTTGATGAGAAATGTGTTTACCTCATTTGAAGAACTCTCACCACAAACTCTTAATAGAGTGTTCATCACATTGCAGAGCTGCTTCACAGCAATATTACAAGTGCAGGGGAACAATAGCTACAAGATCCTTCACTTAAACAAGGACAGGTTGCACAGAACAGTGGGGCTGCCTCTTCAACTTCATGTTGAAGAGGGTTTGGTCAGAGAGAGTTTGGAGTACCTACAGCTGCCTGAGAACAATACTGGAGACACATATGACATAGGGCCTCTTAACAATGCTTTAGGGTACTAGACATCATATTAGGGGATAGAGTTTACAGTATAAGCACCAACATATGTTTGTGTTTAAGATGTAAACTCTTTTTTTGTGCATAGGATGCATTTTTTGTTATTGCCATCAGAAAAGCTTCATCACATGGCATCAGCCTCCAAACCCTTCATAGGGGGTGGCTTAGTAAGCTAACTAGGCTGCATTTTGTGTAAACATTATCACTGTACATCCTACTTTGTAATCAGTGAATAGTTTTTGTATTATCACATGAAATCAGCTTCCAAACCCTTCAAGGGGGTGACTTTTTTTTGCATTTCCCACAAAATAACTTCATCACATGGCATATGGACAACAACACAAGGCATAGGGACCACAGAATACACAGCCTCCAAACCATAAACAGGGGTGGCTAAGCTTTCCCTCAGAAAAGCTTCATCACAGGGCAACAACACAAGGCATAGGGGCAACACAACAATTTTCAAAAATCAGAAGCCTTCAAACTCACATAAACATTCTCATCACATTCATCATCAATTGTCATTGCCTCAATATCACATAAACATCACAAATAGGCTGCATTTTCCAAATATCAGAAGCCTCCAATCCCTAAAAAGGGGTGGCTTTGAATAAGAAGTAGACTCACATAAACATTCAGCATCAATTGTCACTGCCTCAATATCACATAAACATCACAAATAGGCTGCATTTTTCAAAAATCAGAAGCCTCCAATCCCTAAAAAGGGGGTGGCTTTGAATAAGAAGTAGACTCACAAGTTAAATGAGATCCTTGAGGCAAGGAAACATGATGAGTAACATTGCTTTTTCATTGGCGCTATACTCCCTTTTTGGCTCCACCTCCACCGCCGGTGGCACAGCAGGGCCGACGCCTTCATCGAGCTCATCCAAACCAATGGAAGGTGGTTCACTTTCCCACCAATTAACAGCATGTGAAGGCGGCTTGGTCTCCGACCACTCAAACGGCGGCGACGGAGGCTGAGTTTCAGAATCGTCAAACACCACAGCCGGAGCTTGAATTTCAGATCCATCGAGTAACGGGGTCGGCGGTAGAGTTTCAGAACCGTCAATTAAGGGGGACGGAGGTAGAGTTTCAGAACCATAGAAGCCCTCAGACGGATCTTCAGTGTCAGAAACATAGAAGCCATCCGATGGATCTTCAGGCTCAGATCTGTCGAAACCCTTAGACGGAGAAACATTTTTAGATCGGTCGAGGGCCTTGGACGGAAAATCAGTTTCAGATCCGTTGAAACCCTTGGACGGAGCTTCAGGTTCAGATCCGTAAAAGAACCAGTCGGGGGGTGTCGGACCTTCAGCCCCGTCGTCGCCTATGAACGGTGGAACACCGTGAACCACGGACGGACGAGGTATTTCGTCGTCGTCTACCCAATCTGGTGTATCAGGGACGACAATGTCCATCGATTCAGAGGGAGGCGGAGGGGGGAGGCGGAGGGATGAGGCGGAGGAATCGAGAGTGAGTGTGGATGAGAGTTGATGAGAGTGTTTGAGAGAGAGAAATGAGAGTTGACCGATGCAATTCTAGCATCAATTTGTTTTTTTTTAATTGGAAATAATGGCAATTTTTGTAAATTCTGCCCACAATAAGGGTATTGTTGATGTCCAAATATAGTAAGTAGGAAGTGTGACTCTTAATCGGGGATGGACCGAAACGGAAAAAAGTGACTCCTAATGGGGGACGGAGGGAGTATGAAATTGCAATAAAAACACCCATAAGTTAGATCCATAAATATAGCGTCGACAGGTCGAGACGATGACAAGAAATGATACCGACCAATTAAGTCTGATGTGGTGAATGTTGGCTTCGTCAGGTAAGTGATAGTTTACCGACCGTCTCCCCTACGCGGTCTGTGGAATGAGAAGTAGAGAGAGAGAGAGAAAACACAATTGAAAAAAAACTCAAAATGATACTGAAGTCGACGAAGGGGGGAATTCAAAATTTCAAGGTTACGGTGGTAATTTCGTCGCCATTTATTGGTAACTGTGGCGGACCAGAAATCAAATATTGTCTTCCCACTATGAATTATTTTTAACGAAAAGCTAGATCAACAGTGCGGGCCGAGGGGTTTCTCGAGGGCCGGCCTGTTTCATCTGTTGAAAACCGAACCACAATTAATACACATATTTGACCTTATTTATGGCCATTTAATGGCCAACGCACGAGCCCTAATTG
The DNA here is from genome assembly GCF_023119035.1 of Salvia hispanica. Classification (NCBI taxonomy): domain Eukaryota; kingdom Viridiplantae; phylum Streptophyta; class Magnoliopsida; order Lamiales; family Lamiaceae; genus Salvia; species Salvia hispanica. Next base: position 51,095,824 of record NC_062967.1, read on the forward strand.
AATATATCCCCACATTGACCAATGACTTAATTGTTAAATAATATATCCCATCTTTCCCCTGAAAATAGAAACTCTTTCATTTTTTATCCATACTCTAAAAATAGAAACTTTGTATTTTAAGAAATTTGTTTCTCTGAATGAGATGTGACTCGTTTTCTACTGTCACACTTTTCTTTCTATCTCTTACTTTACCAATGTTGCATTAAAACTCATGTCATTTTAAAAGTTTCTATTTATAGGAGACGGAGAAAGCAGCGGCGGAACTACACAGTGCCAAGCCCCCGCGCCAGCGGGGGCTTGCCCGGCACCAGACCTTATACCATCGTGCTCCGACCGATTTCCGCCCCGGAGCGAGCCCTGACTCCGTCACCTGTTACCTGTAAATTCTGCAATTGAAAATTGGGGAAGAAGCTGTTACGCGATTGAAAATTGGGGAAGAAGAAGAAAGTGGGCTTATTTGTTTAGGCTTTTTATTTTACAACTTGGGCTTTTCATTTGGGCCTTCTAATTTAATAAACTAACTAACTAATAGTGCCAGCCCTAGCTCTAAGTCCATACACAATTGGCCTAAATTTTCTCCCAAATTTTCTCACGCCTGGAGCTGGAGATTCGCGACTTGTGAGACAACGCTCTCGCTGCTTCTAATCTGCTAGAGATTTCCAGCCGCACCTTTCACGATTCAGGTAAGAATTGAATCAATTGACGGTCCATGGGTGATGTATATCAAACTCGATATGCAATTTAGGGCTTAGTGCAGCAGCTTGGCTCGTTTCTCAGATTTTATGATTCAATTTTCAGTTTCTCATTTTTTATGTTTTATTTGCATAAAATGTAATTAAAATTTGTAGTACAGTAGTAAGTCTCATGTTTCTATTCCATGTAAATTTTTTTCCCTCAATGTCTTTAAATTTAATTTGTATACAGATTGCAGTAGTGCCTACTTTATTATTGTATGAATATATATTATCTAACACTAAGAAATCTTATTGTTATTGATTGTAGTTATGTATCTGTATTTTTCCAAAAAACCAAGGAACGATTCAACTACTACAAGTGCTCCAAATGATAGTAGTATTTCAATTCCAAGGAACAATTCAACTACTACAAGTGCTCCAAATGATAGTAGTATTTCAATTCCAAATCCGATCATGAACCAAGAAAGAATTAATGTTTCAAGTGTTGAATCTAGTGTGGATAACATAGATCGTGACCCGGGAAAGCGGAGACCTATAGCTGAGTATGAAGTTCAAGATAGGGATCGCATCCGAAGAGAATACATCTCGAAGGGACCTTTCCAACCAAAAGGCCATGTCTTTAAGAAAAGCTCATTTGGTAAGGAGAAAAGGAGTTTCCAATGTAACTGGTTTGAAAGACATGCTTGGTTGGAGTATGTTATCTTTTTAGGCCAATTAACGACAATCGGTTTGGCGATGATGTATTTGTGAGCACGGGGTGTAAAAATTGGAAAAAGGCTCTTGCTATTTTTAGAGAACATGAGGGCTCAGTTAATAGCACACATGATCAGGCCAGAATACTTTTTGAAGGATTTAAAAATCAAAGACAAAGTGTTGGATATAATTTGATGAAATTTGATAAGGAAGACGAAGTTAATTATCGGATTCGTTTGACTGCTTCTTTAGATGTGACTCGAATATTGTTGAAACAAGGGTTGGCTTTTCGAGGACATGATGAATCATTGGAGTCTGAAAATAGGGGAAACTTTCTAGAGATACTTGATTGGTTACGTGACCAAAAACTTGAGGTAGCAGCGGTGACATTAGAGAATGCTCCTCGCAATAATCAGATGGTTAGTCCTTTAATTCAAAAGGAATTGACAAATTGTTGTGCTGTTGAAACTACAAAAGTTATTTTGGAAGATATTAAAAATCGTAATTTCTCTCTTTTGGTTGATGAAGCGCGCGATGCATCGATAAAAGAACAAATGGCTTTGGTTCTGAGGTATGTTAACAATGATGGAGAGATTGTAGAAAGATTCTTGGCCTTGGTTCATGTCACCGATACCACAGCAAAATCTTTGAAGGAAGGGATTGACTTAGTATTTGCTAAGCATGGTTTATCTTTGTCACGATTAAGAGGTCAAGGTTATGATGGTGCATCAAATATGCGGGGTGAGTACAATGGTTTGAAATCACTTATATTGAATGAAAATCCATCTGCCAAGTACGTTCATTGTTTTGCCCATCAGCTTCAATTAGTGGTGGTAAATGTTACAAAAACACATGGTGCTGTAAGCGATTTTTTTACTATTGTCACTATGATTGTCAACACATGTGGATCATCTTGTAAAAGAAAGGACAAGCTACGACAGCTCGAGCATGAAAAACTTGTCGAAGGTATAGAAAGTGGAGAAATTAAAAGTGGAAGGGGTTTAAATCAAGAGACGAGTTTAAAGCGACCAGGCGACACTCGATGGGGGTCACACTTCACTACTTTGCTTCGTTTGAAAAGCAAGTGGTCGTCAATAATTGAAGTGCTTGAAAATGTGTTTGAAGATGGTGCTAATCCTGATAATAGAGGTATATCAAAAACATTGGGCATGAGGATGGTGAGTTATGACTTTGTTTTTATTCTTCACTTGATGATAGAGTTGCTTGGGACAACGAATGATTTGTCAACAATTCTACAACTTGGGGATCAAAATATCGTTCAAGCTACACCTTTGATTGATACAACCAAAAGGACTTTGCGAGATTTGAGAGAGAATGGATGGAATAAATTCTTGGGACATGTCGAAGAGTTTTGTGTAGCTAATTTTATTGACGTCATTAGTATGAATGATGTCATCAATCATCGTGTGCGTATGAAGCGGGATGGGCGCGTTACTAATTATCATCATTACAAAGTGGAGATTTACTGTCAAGTAAGCTTCACATTTTTTTTCTCAATTATGATTGCAATTGATTATCATTTATCAATTAAATAATTTAGTCAAATTTTTTGTATTGTTAGGTTCTTGATTTACTTACTCAAGAGATGGAGAATCGTTTCCCAGAAATAAATTCGGAATTGCTTACTTGCATGAATTGCCTTAGTCCAAAAAACTCATTTGCTAGCTTCAATGTGGACAAGTTGGTTCGTCTTGCAGAACTTTATCCGGCTGATTTCTCATCTATTGAACGTATGTCTCTTCCATATCAACTTAAAACTTATATCAATGATATAGTTGATAAAGTTGAGTTCTCCAACATTGAAGATTTGGGAAATTTAGCAAAGATGTTGGTTTCTACCTCAAGAGATAAAGCTTTCCCGTTGGTGTACCGTTTGATTGAGTTGACACTGATCCTCCCGGTTGCAACAGCTTCTGTCGAGAGAGTATTTTCTTCCATGAAACTTATTAAGACAGATTTGCGCAATAGAATGGGAGACGAATGGATGAATGATATCATGGTGGTATACATTGAGAGGGGAATTTTCAAAAAAATTGGAAATGAGACTATTCTTCGGCGATTTCAAGACATGGCGACTCGTCGAAAACAGTTATCATCTAGTGTGTCGTAAAAGTTGAACAGACATTACATGTAAAATTAAATATTTTAATATATATATATTTATATATTTTTTTTAAATTTCAGCCCCGGCTTGTACAATTTTCTGGTTCCGCCACTGGGAGGAAGTGTAGAATTTGATCTCGAAATTCTGATTGATGAATGAATATCTTTCGTAGCTCAACTACCATTTTCATTTTTTCTCATGCAACATTCTTGAGATGTAATTTGTATTTATCGGTCAAAGCCGAGCATCGTAAAATATCGTATCGGCAATGTAACATCCTTGACCAATATATGCATTATTTTATATATTATATCATTATTTGCATACTAGACATATTAACTGAATACCATAGAGATTAAACTAAAATCAATACATAATAAATTATTTAAGATCTATATTCTTGAATATTTTTAGTAAATAAATAGTTAAGTGTATGCATGTGATATAATGTACACGTAAATATATATATACAATATTATATACTCCCTCCGTCCCACGTTACTTGAGTCACTTCTTTTTCGCATTCGTTTTGAAAAAATAATATTAAATAGTTAAAGTGGAGATTAAATAAAGTAAAAAAGAGAATACTATAGTTAAGACTCTTCTCTACATTATTCTCTCTCTTACTTTTCTTTCTCTCCACTTTAACTATTTATTATTATTTTTTCAAAACGAGTGCAAAAAAGAAATGACTCATGTAACATGGGACAGAGGGAGTATATATTTATACATGACTATAAAATTAGGAATAATGATTTATTTTGGAGCCACATGTGTAAATACTTAACAATCCAAATAGATTAGTTAAATGGTGGAATCAACATATGAAGTCCACGTCAAAAACTATACTATTATTTACTATAAATAAGAGTCGGTTTAATGATCTTATCAAATATGAAAATAATAACCTGAGGGAGTAGAGGGTTTTTATAGGGGAATGAATCAGAGCAGGGGGGAGGACTCTTGAAAATAAAAACGAGAGGGTCGAGTTTTTGGAGAGGAGGGAAAAGAAAAGAATAAAAAGAAAATTTGTGAGGATTGATGATAGTTGATCGGGAATAAGGGTTCATGCTAGTTTACTTATTGAAAATAAGATGTGCTATAAATCACACATTTAATTTACATGTATTATATATTTAATTTACATGTATTATAATAGTTGATTGCTATGTATTGTATTGAAATGAATATTTGGATTATATGATTTTAACCTTACAGGGCTATATGCTATATGATATTGGTGGCAGAATATGATAGGTATATGCTATGAATGCAATGAATATGTTTTATATGTTGTATTGGAATTATTTGGTGGAATATGACTTGGATATGTGAGTGGTGCAATAGATATGTTTTAATATGATATTAACATTATTTGAATCATAAGATTAAAGAGGATATGTGACGGTCTTGTCCTGTATCTGATATACCATGACAATAGACCTACGGGTCAAACAAAAGAGCAAAGAGAGATCTTCGTGGAAAGGTCAATACAAAATGCTAAGAGGGACCTTCATGAAAAAGTCAAATAAATAAAAGGGACCTATGGGTCGTATACAATGGAAATTCTGGGCAGATACCAGACATGATCCGTCACATAATAATAAAAAGGAACACAGAAGCATATGCATATGCATATGAATATGAAATTATTTATGATATATATTTTGTATTGTGTATGATTATATACACTGTTTTGTGAATTACTATGGAGAGAGTAAAGTAAGAGCGAGAAAAAGTAGAAATGGAGTTGTTCCTATTTTATGATTTTTTTTATTTGTGAACAAAAAGAATATTTGTTTATTATAAATGTGTACGTCAGAGGGGTTGGGGTGTGTGACAGGCAAAGCCGAGATATTCGTAAACACCTCACAAAGCAACACGTAGTATCACATAATATACGCATATCACTTTCACTTTAGACACATACTTGTAGCATAAAATATCACTTCCGCAGAAAATTCACATTAATAATTATATTTTAAACCGAAAGCCCCCGTAAAGATATAAGATAATAAAGCCCACATAATACATCACATTTAATTTCTCATAAAACTTGCTAGAAAAATAAATTGATATTTAAATCGAAAGCCCATGAATATACTTTACTTCAAAAAGCCCACCTCATTCTTTTAAAATCCTTAATTTGCGAAGATAGCCTTTCTTTCGATTTTTCACGACCGCCCAAGGCGTCGTTCGTGCCAGCCGGCCACCCGCGTCCCCAGAATCCTACTCGTCCATTTTCCTTCTCAGAAAAGAATCTCAAATTAAATAAATCCATCCCAACCTTTCTCTTCCTTTTTTCTAAAATTCCATTTAGCCCAGAAGCTAAATTAATTCAGCCGGCCCAACTTGAAATTAATTCCCACCCCAACTTTCATATACTCCATTTAATTAGGCAGCCCAACTATTCTTTACTTCGGCTGAACCCTCTCAAATAACCTTTCAGCCCAATTATTTAAATTGCTGCCTAAGACATCTCATTACTTTGTCTATATCTTTTTGTGAATGAAAACTGAACCAAACTATCTGAACTCTGAAGAAAACAAATTCAAAAATATGAATTTCGAACTATAAAAACTTATCCAGACAGAAAAGCTAAAATTTCATAAATATATCTAAAAATGTCTAAAAATTGAAATCCTAACTACAAAGTTCAACTCGAAAAACCTGCACAATATATCCAAAAAAATCCAAAATTCAAAAGTTAATTTTATATAATTAACACAAGAATTACAATCTTTATAAATCCAAATAATATTACATTTATTAATATAAATCACCACAAATAGAATTTATTTTTAGGTATAATATAAAAGTAATTCGATTTTTAAAAAAAATTTTGATCTAAATCGAACCGAAAAATCAATATTAACCAAAAGTTTATACCGAACCGAACCTAACCGAAAAACTAAAAAAATCAAACCAAATTTTAAATTTTAATTTGATTTAGATCGGATATTCAATTTTCGGCTATTTTGCTCATTCCTACAAATATAACAAATATAGTGCACTAGCTAAAATGGGATATGTTGGTAATTGCACATCGAATATGTGCCTTATTTTATATTCAATAATTTGGGTCCAAATCTCATAAGTATAAAGTGTGTGTTGTAACTTGTAACCGTTTTGTTTTTGGTAATTCTACTATAGGGGTGCATTAGGTGCACACTCTTAGAGTGACAACTTAGGTAAATACAGTACTTCCTTCGTCCCTTAAAAATTTAACACGATTTGACTCGGCACGGGTTTTAAGAAATATAATAGAAAGTGGGTTGAAAAAGTTAGTAGCATGTGGGTCATACTTTTATATACTCCTTCCGTCCCACAAAAGGTGTCACACTTGTGGGACGGCACGAGATTTTAGGAGGTTTTGTTTTGTGTGTTAAATGAAGAGAGAAAATATAATTTTTATATTCATGTGAGAGAGAACTTTTTCCAAATATGAAAATGTGACATCTTTTGTGCAACAAACTAAAAAGGAAAGTGTGACATCTTTTGTGGGACGGAGGGAGTATTAGTTTTATAATAACATGTGAGTGAGAATGAGTTAGTGGAATGTGAGATCCACTACCAAAAATGGAAAAAGTGAAAGGTGGCAAATTTTTAGGGACGAAAAAGGAAATAGGTGACAAACTTTTAGGGACGGAGGGAGTAATTTTTAATACATGAGTAATCAATTCGGCATATGGTTTCAAGTAATCTGAGATACAAAATCAGAGTACTATGGTGATACAATAGTTAAAATGACAATCTACGACAAGCAATCTGCGATCCATAGACAAGCAATCTGCGACATATAGGCAAACAACTCGACATATGGTTCCAAGCAATCTGCAATATGAAATCAGAGATAACAAGCAAGCCTGCCATGTGGCAAGCTAAGGTTGAATCTACTCCTAAAACTAAGGGTCCTCATTGATGGTAGGTTGTCATTTTAGTACAATCCTTCTACTATATGCTCATACTTGAATAAGAATAATTTTTGTAGTAGAAATATTATCCAACCTTCGAAATACTCATCTATTTTTTGGACGAACCGTTTCACCCGTCAAGTTGCAATGTTGCATTACATCATCAATACTATCTTATTCTGAGATGTAATCAAATACAAATTCTAAATATTGTTAAAACTTCAAATTATGATGTGGACCGTTAGAAAATATCAACAGATGATAAAATAACATCAACAGAAAATATCAACACAGTGCCAACGGTTAACGCAGCGTTGAGATCAAAATTTTGAAATTTCACAATGTGTTGACACTATGTTGAATAGTTTAGAACTGTACAATATATAGAATATGCATTTTATCACTACCCATCTCACTCTTATATAGTGGTAAAAATTAAATTAATAGTAAATATAATTACCATAATCGCATAGAGTTAAATCCCAGGAAATTGGACGTGGTGTTTCATAATCATGAATATTTATACCAATTATAAGAACTCTACATTTTTATAAACATTTCATTGTTTCCCTTGAAAATTTAATATGGGCAATAAAAATAATACTACTATTATGTATTGCATGCCTGTTATGTTTCACAAAATTCATGTTATAATTAAATTTATAATAATGTCACAAGTTAGTTATAGTTTAGTTTTGGCACAAGTCACGGATTAGAAGTTCGACGTTTTGAAGTTAAATGTGATTTTTCAAACTCTAATGCTCTATTTGGTACACATAATTGAAATTCTATGATATTGAATTAAAAGAAATTCCAAATAAAATGCTTGGTAAAATGAAGTAATTGATACGTGTGTGTGGTGTATGTAGTGCATTATTGTGTGTGAAATGCGTGTGTAGTGTGTGAAACGCGTGTAATATATGTGAAATGATGCCGTGTGTGCAGTGTGTTGTGAAGTGTGTTGTGGATATATAATGAAACTATATGACTTTATATTTGGAATTTCACTTTTCTACTTTTAATATAGAATTCAAATCGTGGAATTGAAATTTCAATTCCAAATCCAAATAGTCCACACCTCCAATTCCATGAATCAAACACAGACTAATAGAAATGATACAAATAAAATTTGCATGAAATAATATAAGTCAACAATAAAATAGGTTCTGGTTTATTGATGTAATGTAGAATAATTATTCTCTTTGAGTATATTGTCCTGTATTCTTTCCTAACAATGTCATCGATGTACAAGGTATCTGAAACTAAAATTGTATGGTGTCACCTCAACCAACTCCGATGTACAAGGCTTGCTCCCGAGGCATTGCACTGCTTCGTTCCTGAGCTCATCCGGAAGCTGCAAGCAGATCCAGTCGAGCAACGCGTCCATCTCCTTTGCAAAGTCGAGAAGATACCAATCCAGCAGCTTCGGAACTACCAGCTTGTTCGATACTGCTGATATGCCTACTGCTGCTTGTAGGTAAGCCTTCTTCGCTGCCTCCAACTCGCTCTCGATTTGGGATGCGGTGTATACCCTCAACTGAATTTAACATAAGAATCAAGAATCTTAGATGTCATTTATATGCATTTTTTGGTAGCTAGTGGCAATGATATGGAACATGTGGCACCATTGTTAGATTAGCATTTGGGATCAATGTTGATGATCTCTTGCAATAAAATGACTATGATTCATCTAAAAATTTAACGAGATGACTCTGTTTTGTCGCTGAATTATGTCAAACGAGACGTAAATAAAATTGGAGAAACGGAACATGAGTTATAAAATGTGCAATTGGACTTACCGCAGGGCAGGACCAACTTCCGGAGGAGAGGGCAAATGTGACTAATGGTTCCGACCACTCCAAACCGAGCATCTTGCTGATATCCTTCTCGTCATTCCTGGTCGACTTTGTGCACGTCTAAAAGCAGAATTAGGTGTTAGAATTCTCAAAGCTTAACAAACTTAGTACCATCACATAAAAGCAAGTTCTACTCACTCACATATTTTAAGTGATATGGAAGTCTCAAGATAAGGTGCTCTATTGTGAGTGCGTTTAGCACGTACCCCCCAACCTTTATCGTTGCCTGCAGAAATCATCGATGGCGTGAGCTAGTCTGATGATTTGAGCTTGATCAATAGATCAAATTAAGCAAACTCATAGTAAATGTGGTTCATTACTTTTAGTGATGTACATTTAGAAAAGTTGGAAGGTGAATTTGGTCTTGCCTTTTGCATTTGTACCACGGTCGTTTCAGGACTCTCCAGTATTCCATCCTGCAAGAATCCCTGAAAGCCGGATATGGTTATAACGACGAGCATCCTCGGTTAAAATTCACAATAAATATGGTGAGCTTACATTCATAACACAAGAATTATAGATGTTAATCCAGAATGCAAGTTTCTGATGATGACTTAAACCATCCAACTTCAAAGATGCTAGCTTGTCTAAGAGAATCCTGTATTCAATCACAATCACAATCATAAAGAGGAAATCACAAGAGATTTCAAAGATAGTGTTGAGGGAATCACCTAAGCCTACGGATCAGAAACGCAGCGTTTGCTCTGCGTTTCATATCCACTTGGTGGGCTTCTATCACGTAAAGATGTTTGTAGGCGCCAACGTCTCGCTTCTTCAACTCGGAAGAGTTGAAGTAAGGATCCCGGAAGCTGGATTCCTCGCTGTACGCCAACGAAGAGAGATCCATCGTCTTCCTTCTCGAGGAGCTCATTCTCACAAAGATGCTGATCAGACAGTTCAATACATCCTGCGATGTCTTATTCGCCTCACTCTCCACGTCCCCGCCTCCCTCATCATGTGCTTGCTCCACAATCCTACACTGCACAAAATCATCACAACAATTAGCCAAACTAACTACTTTTGCATTTCCATCACTAAAAGAGGGAATGTATGTATGTATATACATGCTTCTTCACAGGAAGTGATTTGCTACTATTAGTATCCCTTTCGGATTGAGTGTCGAATGCAAGGATTCGATCGTTTTGATGCGGTTTTCTTGATCCATCCGATGGCCTCTCGAGAGACGCGAACTTTCTAGACGAAGCGATCCTAGAAAGGGATGATCCCGTGTCGATTTCACTTTGGGAGGAAGCCCTTGAATGCTTGTGTTTAGAGGTTGTGATTGGCAATTCAGGTGTTGTGTCATGACAAGGTGAAGGTGTTGTTGAGGAGGATATGTGAGCAGCTTCTTGTCTGAAGTTGACAACCTTCTCTTCAAGCCTAACAACCTCCTCTTCCAACACTGCAACTTCTGCTACAAGCTCCAGAGTCTGCAATAAAGATTGGATTTTTATCTAAAAAAATGAAATAAAGATTGGATTTTTATCTCAAAAAGAAAATGAAATTCAATTTATAAAAACACAAGACAAGAATGGTAGTAGTTACATATTGAGGGAGATAAGGGGGGAGGCGAGGAAGAGCTCCCAAAGGCCTATGAAAGGCTCTCTGCAAAGCTCTGTGCACATTCTCTTCATGCCTCAGCTTCTTCTTCAGATTCTCAACCTGCCAAGGAAGAAAGAAAGAAAGAAATACAACCATAATTCACTTCCACAAACATTGTAATAACTCACTTACATCTTGTAATAAGGCCAACTTTCTGCCTAATTTGTCCGACTTGCTCCCCTGCAAAAGTCACAACATTGTATTCAGAAATCTAATTAAATTGAAACTACTAAAGGATCAGAAATTGCTCACATTTTGAGGTGGTTTCTTTGAATTACTAATTCTTGTATT